>NW_022688869.1:495833-519568 GCF_011630105.1 Anneissia japonica | reverse complement strand
GCATAGGCAAATATATATATAAAATAAAATAAAACTCGTAGAGATGGTAATAGATTTGCCTCAAAATTTATTAAGAAAATAGACGAGATCTTTCGGGCGTAACCCTTTATCAAGTCAGTGACTTGATATATAGTGGACTTAGAAGTGGTTGGCGCATCGGTTGTGGTTTGGACTCCCAACCTCGAGGTCGGGGGTTCAAAACTCTCGCTGTGCAAGTCGCTTGTGTCCTTGGGCAAGGCACTTTATCTACGGTTGTCTCTCTCCACCCAGGAGTAAAAGTGGGTACCTGGTAGGTTCAAACACAGCCTGCGCTGAATACAGCTGCAACATTATGGAATTCCCCTATGGGGCCTGAGTGTGTGTTCCATATGTGCTTGATCCAGTGATCCAGGGTAATAATGTTCAGCGCATAGAGAAGTTTGATATGCGCTATATAAGTATACAATAATAATAATAATATATATATATAGACCCAATGAAATGAAATAAAAGTATATTTGATTTCATTTGAAGTAACACATAGAATGCTGCTGCATAGTACTTGTGTATACGTAAGTAATCAGATAATATTATAATATATCGGTATTTGGGCCTATATTTTTTGCTTAGGCAAACATTTCATTCATCATAATCTATTTATATTTTATATAGTTTTTAACTCTGACTGGACATCCGGTTTTGGTGAGGTCTACCATCTAGTGCTAGTTCGAATTCAGCCAGCAATTTAATGGAATTTTCTATAATTTGGATTGCGTGAATCATAATAATCCTTGAGCTTATATATTGATCTTGCCCCTTGGACATTGTTGATCCCAGAAACGAGTGTACATACGCACACTTGCGTTTGTGGGACGACACGTACACACAACCTGTGTTTGTGGGACACGCGCGTATTTCTGGCTCTCTTCTGATTGGTCAGTTGTTAAGTTTGATTGACACTCCGGAAAGATCTACTCGATGAACTTTGTCCTTGGTCGTGCTTCTTCGTTATTCTTTGTCTATTGGACATTCCGACTAGGCCTTATGCCAAGCCTGTATGAATACCCTGATTCGGCCGACTTAATGTAATTTTTCTAGTGCAAGTCGGGAACAATCACAGATAATGAAATTACGTTACTAATAGACGATTTACAAAACTACTTAATTAATCAAGGCTGATTGCGGATCTCATTGGTTCCTCCCTCGTATATTCTAACGAGATAAGTCAATTAGGCCTATCCCTCTCAAGTGAACACGCCGAACTCTAGAAAATGTTCCTGTGTAAGACAACCATCATTGTCAGTTTTTGTCCAATCGCGCGTTCGGGTTGGCCGAGTGCTAAACGGTGGGTCTATATTTCCCCTTAATAGGGGTGTCTCCTTATTGAAAAACAAATAGGATTAGGCCCTAAGCATACATAGGCAAGGACGTACATGAGTACTGTAGTAGCCTACGAAAATAATAGGCCTACACAAGCCCGTAACCAGGGGGGTTCGTTGGGTTCGAACGAACCCCCCTTTTCATGAAGTGCCCTTTCAACAAAGACTGGCTAGCCTACATTTTAGGCCTAGCCTAGAGCCTATCATCATTAAAAGTCCTACTTTAATATCCGATTGTTAGGCCTACCTAGTAATATAAAAAATTCAGGCCCCGAAACCATGACTCAGAAATACCGGGATGGTGTCCGGCGGGGGATAGTTTCACCTGTGTATATATATATATATGATTATAATACGCTACAACCAACCATACAAATTTGTCTCGGTTCTTTTTGTTACTGATTGTCTTAAGTGAGTATAGTATGATACAACTTCAAAAGTGCTATATAAATTTTTTTAAATAAAGAATAAACCATACTGGATTCTTTGGAGTTTGTATCATGCTACTGTTGTTAAACTACCAATGCTGTAGTACTAAAGTAGTAGTTTTTGTTTTGTTTTTTATCTTTTCCCAACTCCAAAAATTACCTCTTTAATATATACATTTTTTTTAAATGTATGGCCTCTCAAATCAATTAAATAACACCTGTAAATGCTTAGAATGCTGGACCCCCACCGGGGTTTTGGCCCTTGACCCCCGGGGGCCCTTGGCGGCCCCCCTGGCCCAGCCAATGGTGCTTCCGCAAGTGCCCTTTCAGTATCAAAAAGAACCCCCCTACCAAAATCCTGGCTACGGGCTTGCTACAATATATAGTTATCCTTTGAAAGCAATCAAAATGTAATTGCTTGAACTAAATATATTCGAAAAATAAAATTAATTTTCTTCTTTTGTGCAATTCCATTATTTATTGAAAGGTCCATCTAGGTAGCCTACAGAAACTTGGTAAGTCGGTAGTTAGGGATTTGCAAACCCGGATGTGCAATACTTCTACGTAAACTACTTTACGATCAGTTTTTTCTCTTAAGCAAATTATGTTTGACAGTTCGCAACAAAAAATGACAAAAGTGAGCGTGTGTTCGGATATCAAAGATCATTGATTCATATGTTGCCCCTGACCGGAGCTTGTTTTCCCCCAATTCATTTCGGAAACCATCGTGAGGTAAAATTGGGGTGATTTTTTACAACAGCGTCGTCTTCGGATCACTTCCTTCTTAATAATAATTAGTGCAATTTACTCACGCAAATAGGCGAGGCATTATACGGTCAGGTTAAGGTTAATAGCAAAATATTTACATCGGATGTTGACATGAAATATTTGGTATTAGGAAATGTAGACCTTTTGCTCAGACCATTGTAGGGCTGGTTTCAGATGGCGGGGCGGGAGGCCAGAGTGCCCCTCCCCCCATCGTTGGGTAGATTAAATAAGCCTTTGAAACCCCTAAATTGTCATGTTTTTCGAGGCCTCCCTGGACCACTTTCGAACACGCTATGTAACGCCCGACCACGCCCACTTTTCTCTCGTCGGGGACACCGCACCCCCCCCCCCCTCTCTTGTCGGGAAAATCCTTGCGCCACCCCTGGTAAATTGTATTGTAACTGCATTAGACTACGCGGGTGAACACGACCCTCGCAACAAGGATTTGAACAGGTTCAGGTCTCCTGCTAGTGGATATGTGTGAACGTATTAATATTATAATTTTGATTTTGTGTTGAATTTGAATACGATTACAAGAAGTTTTCTTCATCATGATGTATTACTGTACAAATTGATCTTTTTGTGTGTGGGTGGATGGGTGTGTGGGTGGATGGGTGTGTGGGTAAGTACATTTATGATGGATGGATGGATGAACGTTCGGACAGATGGCTGCCTCATGTAAATACATAACTACAGTAAGTGAAATACATGTTACGATATAATAGATTGTCCTGGTTTAAATGTTGTGCCTGTCCACCAATAATATCCATAGCCGTGCTACCAAGCGTGAGTTTTGAAAGTCACACATACGATGCGTAGGTCTTCAATTAAGCGGCATCGTAAATCTGAAGTGGATTGAGTGTATCAATAATATGGATTATGTGTTACAGCCGTCGTGCAACGTGAATACTGTTGTTGGCGTATTATGCTTCTGAAAAACGTCCGATACTGTAATTCACCTTACCATCGTAATAAAAATACAAAAATATATATATAATGCATAACGTACTATACAAACTTATAATGTAAAGTATGCACCAAATTATTTATATCTAGATTATGTGCCCCGAGGTTGTGTCAACGTGAGGCGCTATATAAATCCAGAATTATTATTATATTTGTGTGGCATGCGAATTTAATTGAACAATAAATTTAGTGACAAATCAATCAATTAATTAATCAGTTTCAATCAATCAATCTATCTATCAGCTTCAATTAATTAATCAATTAATTGATTGCTTTGATTATTCGATCACTCAATTATTCATTCAGTCAATCAACCAATCAATAATTCAATCAGTTTAAATCAGTCTATCAATTTCAATCAATCAGTCTATCAGCTTCAATTAATTAATCAATTAATTGATTAATTGACCAATCAATTAATTGATTGCTTTGATTAATCGATCACTCAATTATTCATTCAGACAATCAACCAATCAATAATTCAATCAGTTTCAAATCAGTCTATCAATTTCAATCAATCAGTCTATCAGCTTCAATCTATTAATCAATTAATTGATTAATTGACCAATCAATTACTTGATTGCTTTGATTAATCGATCACTCAATTATTCATTCAGGCAATCAACCAATCAATAATTCAATCAGTTTCAATCAGTCTATCAATTTCAATCAATCAGTCTATCAGCTTCAATCTATTAATCAATTAATTGATTGATTGATTAATCAATTAATTGATTGCTTTGGTTAATTGATCGCTCAATTATTCATTCAGGCAATCAACCAATCTATTAATCAATCAGTTTCAATCAGTCTATCAGATTCAATCTATTAATCAATTAATTGATTGATTGACCAATTTAATTAACCATTTAATTGATTGATTTGATTAATCGATCAATCAATCAATTATTTATTCAGGCAATCAACCAATCAATCAGTTTCAATCAGTATATCAATTATTCGATTGATCAACAAATCATCAATCATTCTATTATTTAGTCAACGAAAAAGCTATAACCAACAATTCAACAAATCAACCAATCAATTTAAAACTTATAGAGCATAATACGAATAAATTGTGATACCATAATTTTCAAAAAGTGCATTCTAACAATAGAATATACGCAAATTTACCGGGATTGTACTATTTGGCATAAACGATGAACTTCGATCGATTAGTTCGTGTTTTTTTTTTAATTGGTGGTATCGTGTTGTTATACGGCGGTATCATGATTACAATCCCGTCTTTCAATTCATTATGTGTTTATCACCCTTCTTTGCGTGGGTGGGAAGTGTGTTTCATGAAGTTCACATTATAATAATGTACTAACAATAAATATTATTTTAGACATACGCCTAAAATAATACCATTCATAATAGGCCTCATTGAATCGACATAAATTAACTCCCTATTACATTATTATACCTAAAAGCAATAGGCCTTGCCTCAGGATTCAGTCATACTGACTTGCGCAATAGTATTTTTCCCCACTGTAAAAAAAAGCGTGGAGCATTTTAACGCAAAGCTCCACGCAATGTCCTGTGTCACCAAAGACATGACAACATTTCATCATGGAGCTTTGCTATGAAAGTCAGAAAAGGTGTAAAAAAAAAAAAAAAAAAAAAAAAATTATATTCAAATTTAAGTCTGAGAGTGCCATCTCCGGCCATTTAGAGGTGCCATAAGCACAAGGTGCCATAATTTTCTAACCTCAGCCTCAACCATGGTCCGGCTGAGGCGTTATAAACCCTCAATCTGTGAACGTCCTTCCCTTGCCCCCTCTAGACACTGACAGTGGCGGATTCAAGGAGGCCCAGTCGACACCCCCTCCCATACCCAACCCGGGCTCGGGCCTTCGTCCCTCAGATAACGCTGCGTATTACTTCTGTCTCTTATACACATCTAGATGTGTATAAGAGACAGACCTTACCCTACCGGGCCTGCACCCCCAGTCTCTCTGAGTTGGCATATATTTACGACAAGCAACCTTTACCCACCCGTTAGAACGTTGGCGCCGCAGTTCCTACAAATCCAACGCAGTTTTATACGGCAGTTTACACGATTATAATTCCCATATTTTCATCAGTTTGTGTACTGTGAACATTAAGTGCGTAATAAAAACATGGGGCACTCTGACCTCTGACCGAGCTGGTGTTATGATAGCCGAGAAGTAATGTGTTTGTGTATTTAGATAGTAAGCCTATGGTTTATGAAGGATACATATCAATTACAGTACTTGTACCATGCTTGTACTAGGGATTCAAACCTGGTCATGTTTTTAACAGAAAGGTGAACGACCTTATGTTCTTGAGCTGCCGAGTAGGCCTGAGCAGCTGAGCCGACTTTCTCAGTTAAAAATAACGATTAGTAACAAAGGTTGTATGGGCGTATCATTAAAGAGTCACCCGAGATAAAATAACAACCTTCGTATCGATATAACGACGGATCTTCCATAACTTACCTCCCCTACACGTTCCTACGAAATGAAGGAGCTCCGATTGTACGACGTTCGCCGCGAGTTCAGCGCGTGTGCGATGATACCGTACTGTACCATGCGTACTTAATAGTTGATTACGGTTAGCTACACGCACTCCACAATACACCACTGTCGCCATCGACAGTGGAAGCTGAGATGTTAATCCGAATAATTATTATATAGTTAATTAGTTCAATTACATTAATATTTATCATTGGTTGGTTTAATAATCATTTTTAATTAGAACTTCACTGAATTATATAAATATATGAGATTAGCTTTTATTTTAATTACCATCATAACCATAATCCACAAGTAACTTTATTATAGACACTATCAGGCTTATCATATTGACTTGTGTCAAAGTCGTATTTTTATACACTGATATAAGCCTAATTATTATTGCAGTAATAAAACACCAGGCCTTAAAAAATCTAGGTTCAAGATACTTTACAGTTTGGAAGCTACATTTGAAGCCAGGATCCTGAGGAACAAAAAGTTGATAGGCCTATGTTGTAGTATTAACTTTGTTTGACGAAAAAGTCAGGAACGGTATGAGATGCAGATTTTTGAATATTTAGAAAGCGGGAAGTGGTGGGTGGGGGCGGGTCGTAACCATACTTTTTCACCTTTTCTTCCTGTTTTTAAATTTTCAATTCTACAACATACCAGATTTTGTTTTTTTTTCTCCGGAGCCTGGATTTAATTGTTTCATTAACTGGAAAAAGTAGACTCGGTTTACCTTCCAGGTATCTTTAAGCTTCTTGTGGCTCTCATGTGAAATTTATGTTGTGACAAGCAATTTGCGAGCAAAATTTATTTGGATAATGCGAGTACACTAGTCATGCTGTCAGATCTAAGCCCAAAAGCTAATCACAATCACAACAACAGAGTGAGATTTAAAGTGGAAAATCACGATCTGTCGCTTTTGTTGGCTCACTTTTTAGTTTGGGCCTACTGTACACCCGTTGACTGCCATTGGCCATTTGTAAATTTTTAAAAATGACAATGGAATTCACAATGTACAAGCTAGAGTGGCTCCATGGGCTTCGTGTCCTTACCCTATGACGAGAGTTCTTCACCCGGTTTCAAAAGGGCGCCTGGTTCCCCCGTCCCCCGACATTCGACGTCATAACACCTTTATGAATTCTGGTTATGGGCCTGCAACGGTTCATGTGTGTTTATGAAGTATTAACTTACTGAGTATAATTTTGAGTCGATTTCATATTATTTCCAACGCCATTACATTAATGTTAAATTGTACATTTAATTACAAATCATTAATAATAATTAAAATAAAACATCAAAGTGATAGAAACTTGAAGCGGGGGGTGGGGTGGGGGTGGCGAGGTTTACCAGATTCTGTTCTAACTTTGTTTTTTAAAGGCGAGTCTGATAATGTGAATCAGACTGTTACAAGTCATGTTTTGAAATCGTAGAATGATTTCAAACGCGTGTTGTTGTACGGTAATGCACGTGTATAATATGGTGCTCTACTAAACATCGAATTAAAGTGATAACGTCTTGTGAAGCGATAGTATTTATCATCATTTGTGTCTGAAATAGAAGTTCAAGAGCTGTATTATCGTCGCAATTCGTTTCGCGTATTGACAGGTTTTTTCCAGTTAAATCTGAAGGGCCAACTAATCAATCGTCACGTGTGCAATAGTCAGAGTCGTGCTTATGTAATACATTAGTTGACGCAACTACATGTTCTCTGTAAACAACGCAGGAAGTCTTGTTTATCAGCTACATAAGAAAATACTACAGACTTACTATGGTATTTATCTATATTATTTACTTGCGTTGGTAAAACATGTTGTATTTTTGTTTATGTCGCATTTCAATTCCCCCCCCCCCAACAACTTTTTATAAGGAGTTTAAATATAAATTGAGGAGTGTGACAGGGTGGCGCCAGGATTTGCCCGACGGGGGGGGGGTCTGATCTCTTCAGCGGGAACGTAAGTGGGCGTGGTTGGGCGTCACTCAAAATCAAAGTGATCCAAGGGGAGTATTCTACGCCCCCCCCCCCGAAAACTATGACAATTTAGCAGTTTCACAGGCTTAATTAAACGATTTTAGAGTCTGCTAATATGTAACATTTTTTTTCCTTCTCCCCGAAGAAGTGTGTTTTTCTCCCCCAACGAAGGGGAGGAGGAGGGAAGAAAAGAGAAGAGAGGGACGTTCTCCCCGAGGCCCCCACACATTTGCGCCACCTCTGGTGTGTGAGCGTACATTAGAGATCAAAACGTCGGTACTGATAAAGTAGGCCTATATTACACAGGGGTACGCGCATTTGATTCAATCGGTCGGTCGGTTCTCATTTGTAAGCAAAGCGTACAGCGTCATCAAACTGAATGTAAAGATATTAATTATTACTGCTGTTTTTTTGGTTTCTGGCTTGTGCAAGTCGTTATATATAGGCCTACATTACGGCCCTAATTTATAACCCGATCAATGAATTTGGAATAGGCCTACCGCCCATGCACCGAATAGGGACAGTGTCGTTCCTGATGATTGTTAATATAAGCCTAATATGTCTCAATTTTTTAATGAAATGTTTCCCAACTTCCCCTCTCCCACCCCATCATTAAAGCCTTTTTACTATCGAGTTTTTTTGGGTTTTTGGGGGGGGGGGGGGGGGTGTGCCGTATAACTCGTATGGTTAAAATCACACTTTAACTTGACAGTGTGGTCAACGGTTTACATACGGTCCGCAGAAGGCGTATATTTCACAATGCAGATGATGCAGCGTTTTCAATTATCGGTAGGCGTTAACAGGCTAATTATTATCAAAACTAATTATGTATCCACAATTAGATAAATGAGGATATTAGTTTAGGATATGAGAATGTTGTGTACTGTATTTCTAAACCAGATACTGCAAACATTGTTTTTGTTCATTTACAGCAGTTTTGACTAGACCATTAGCTTACTTCATGGTACAAAATGATTGACATATTTGATGGAAACTGAAAGTCTAGTATTACTTGCTGTAACATTAACCATCCCACCTGAAAATACTGTTACGCACGTAGACTCGTTTTGAAAGCTTGGTTCCCACTTGCAGAAAAACTGTCGCAACGTAGAGACATGCTCTTCCGGCAATTTCGTATTCCCCCTCTTTACAGAAAGTTTTTTTTTATTTTTTTATTTTAGCTTGGTTTAACAAATCGCAAGCTTCGGTTGTTGCCTCATACCCTTCTTGCGAAAAATTTTGTTGTGTTGACGCTTTTGTCGATTATCCCGTCATAAACTTTCAAAGAAAGAACTCAAAGTCCTCGCATGCGCACATGATTCTATACGTGACGTCATTACATACTAGATCCTATTTCCCGGGGTCGATCGTGATATTTATATTGAAGTGGACTTTTCGGTATCATATCGTATCATAAAGACATCGAACACTTTCCTATACAAATTACCTTGAATATTTCTCCAGGCTGCTATGACTATGCTGTGGAAGTAATGTATTATGCGTAGCCTAAGAACTTGTTGTTTATTAGAATCTGCTTATTAATATTGTCAATGACGATTGTCGATTTAAGTTTCCATAAATTACCTTGCTTCGACTGGTAATTAATAAACCGGTAATTGGATTTTTGTTTTTCGCGATTTATGAGAAGCACTAGTACAGATAATTCAACTTTATTCAATTCAAAGAAAACCTTCTCAACGAAGTATGCAGTTTATAAGACTCCTATTCGTGACGAGTGCGTATATTAAGCTCGGGTTCACAAGTAACTGTGTGCCTATTAGCTTTCCTTGCGTTAACTTCAGCGCGTCTAAACTACTCTAGTGTGAACCATATTTTATCCAAGAGGCTACGCCATACAACAGATTATCACTGGATGTGACGGCGAGTGTTGGATGATTTGTTCCCTACTAGGAAGGCATGAAGATAAACGGTCGACTGTAGGCCGATAGGTCTAACCACTTATAATAGCATAGGTCTTACATCGCCTTCATGTTCAAAGCAGTAGAAGTATTCGACCCAAAGCCTTTGAGCTAAGTAAGGAAGTTAGAATTTGGACAGGTATAGACCTTGAATTCCACAACTGCGACCGACCTCTCACAAATAGGCCTACTCTAAGCTCTACCCACACTATAACATCTGACCCCAAAAAATAGTAATAATAATAATAATAATAATAATAATAATAATATTAATAATAAAATAAATAAATAATAAAACGGTGATGCCCGTATTTGGGTGTAATATGACGTCATCATGCGTATATATGGGACATCGCATTGTCACGTATAATTTCATAGTGTGTACAGTGCTTTAACTGTTTTTTTTTTTGTTTTTTTTTTTAATGTTCTATATTGCTTATGATGCATACGTCTGTGTTAAGCAAGACCATAAACAATAAGACCTAATATGGAATGCTAGCGGTAACTTACGAGAGTTCCAAATATAGCCTTATTAATACAACAATATTTCAGGATTTAAGGATTCTATTGAACATTATCTTAAATCAACGGAATATTTTTTTTTCGATCTCCTGTGAAGTTGATAAATTTATATAAACATTCAATGAGCAAACCAAGGTCTTAATACTGATTGTCTGAGGTTGTTTTCAGATTTTATTACAAACATTCCTTTATATTACCGTACTCGCGCGAATAAGCGCCCCGTTCGAATAACCGCGCCTCCTCACGTGAAAATTCTCTTAAGCACCCCGTTTGAATAAGCGCCCCTTCTAATTTGAATAATAAGATTTTCTTTTTAGCGAGTCAATAATCCAATCAATCCTGGGACTGTGGTTGTTGGCATAATTGAGCTGCCGAGTGGAAACACATTCTTCATAGGTCAATAGGTCAATATCAAAATGAGTATATTTCTCTGGACAGATGAGAGCCCCGATCCCTGGACAAACAGTAAATTTCCAACTTTACTCTTTTTACATATTTGTCTATGCCTAGTTCTACTCCTCTTTTAATTCTTTTCCGACAATTTGCACCTTTAGCACATTCTCATCTGAGTTTTCAAATAAAAAATACAATGATTCTGCTAATCTCAATCGGCCGATGGCCAACAAGCTAACCACTACACACCACCACTAATTGCATTTGCTATTTTGCTGTTATATGTAGATATTCACGCATTCTTGTCATGAGCCATGTTCTCTGGACGATTACTGTATCTTTTCCGCCAAACCACCATTCGTAATGTCCTTATATAATTTCATTCAAAAGTGCCTCTTGAATTTAATAATTTCCCATAAGAACCCTTCGATTTTCATCTATTTCCATAAGCGCCCCGTTTGAATAAGCGCCCCTCAGAAAGTGCAAAAAAAATATTTTAAGCGCCCGGGCGCTTACTCAATTAGGCCTACGTAAATACGTTATTGTGTGTGTGTGTTTTTCTTTAATAACAGCAAATATTTTAATTGATTTTTTTCAATACTCTAAAACACAACTCCACTTATGTGAATCCTAATGATGGACCAATTCGGAGTGTCAATAAAACTTAACAACTGACCAATCAGAATAGGGCAGCAATACGCACCTGTCCAACGCACGCGTGTTGTCCCACATAAACGCACGTATTCGCGTATGTTTTAACACGTCGTTTTGTGGGATCTTAGCAACAATACCCAATTGGTGGGGCTTAGCGGAAAGGTGCATTATTATGATTACGCTCTTTTATTGCACCTCTCCTTCAATATTTTTTTTGTAGGCCTAGCGAACTATTGTCGCCCTTTCTGAGTGTCTGCTGAGTGAAACCATTATGTGCCGCCTGCGTAAGTGCGAAAAAAGAGACTCTAGGCTTACGAAACTTAGGCTTACGAAAGTGAAACAATTGCACGGTTGGATGCCTCAACGGATGCTGAGTGGTAGTTAGTGGTGGAATAGGAAATCGACTACGCCTAGATCTACAGTATACCATATTTAGTAAGAATATTGTATGATTACTGAATTTCTCGCCTACATATTTTTGGTCTTAGTTTGATGTATTTTTAGTATAATAGATATTAATAAGCCTTCTCGTCCTAACTTTTCTGGTGGGTTTTACACGTGTTTAGCTAACTGATACATAGTTAACCATGGGTTTTACTTTTATTATTACATGTACACGTTAGACCAGGGAGATGTAAAATTAATCTCCCTGGTTAGACAATTCCAGCATTGCATCTAAATCTACTAATTGAAGGTGCTTTTCCAATAAGACTTAATTTGACGTCATATAGGGCCTACCTCGGTCGGTCATGTCAATGGTCCACGGTCGTGTATTTCTATAGCGCCATTCACAGTAATAAAAACCGTCTCAACCTTGATGAGTCTTGTATTTATACGTTAATTAATGAGGATATAACGTCACAGACTTTTATAATGATTCCTAATTAACAAAGATAACTAATTACGTAGGCTATTAATAGCGTGATTGTGGTCAAATGTAAAATCTTCTTGAATAGTAGTCTTCATCGTGCCTTTATTCACTGTTAATCCGGGACGTCAATTAGCCCTATAAGAAGTCTATGGAAGTATTATATTATCGAATAACCTTATTCGGGGTAGGTCGATGGCCTTTTGGTAACCAAACTCCCGGTGGCCACGGTCTCTCACCATGAGGATTGCAAACAAAACAGTCGGATAGAAATTCCTGGAAAGTTGAAATAATGGTGAGCCAAACAAAAGGGAGATATATTCGCAACCTTACAAAATCGATAACGAATACGTCATCTTCATTATCGTCATTGGTGCATATAAAACATGCATAACAATACATATCCAAGCTGAATATGATCGATCGTTGATTCATTTAAAAGTCATGGATCGCCTACGTTGTGAGAACATTTTGCTACTTTTATGGGATGGATTTACTAAAACAATGATGACGTAACCGTATTCGTTATCATTTCATGAGCTTGCATATATCTGTAGAGAAGAAATAGATTGTATGTGGGCGCCTCCAGCCTGTGCTATTAAAAATTCAACTTTATTTATTTAAGCACATAGGCAAATGACTTAACACACCCTGATATTGGAAGGAAATCTCAACCACCAATCTACACAGCTTCTCTCAGTTAGCAGCGGTTCCCATTATTAAACCGGTCAAGTGTGCACGCGCATTGCAATTAATTTCAGATTACCTGGTAAATGCAACAAGAGATTTTATTTATCTTTATTTTTAACATATTTATTTAGGTTATATGAATGTATTATGTATATGTATCTCATACAGTAATATAGACTTGCCACAAGTCCCTTTATAATTATTTTTCTAAACAAAAATAGTATGGGACGCCAATTGAATTTTGTATGGCGCGCACTAAGCGCAATAAAAAAAATATATTTCACAGAATTCTCTGTGTAACCTAAATTAACGCATGGAACCCTTGCTAATAATACTATTGAGATGAAACTTATTTTTTTGGATATTATCTTGACTTTTTACATACATACCTATTGGATATACCCGTATGACATACCGGTACAAGGTTATGAAAAAAATAAGTATAAGGATGTTTATGTTCGTGAATGCCTACTCTATCACTTCCCGTATTAGGCGTTCGAAGTTGCCACGGCTTCCTGGTAGATTTCCGTGTAGGTAAAGTGGTTTTAAGTTTCTTTACACATATTACATTTTCCACGGAGGAAGAATTTAATAAAGACGTTTGGATTTTGACACAGTAGCGGAGGTGGACCCTTCCCATCATTTCACTCTATTTACACCTATACCACTCCTTGTAGAGCTGTTGAACCCGACACTATTGGAGTTCTTCGGAGGTCGACTTTACCCACCCACCAGAACCATGAACAGCATGGAGTTTTGTCTCCAATTTTTTTAGTATATCTTCGCCCGTCGCAGAAAATTTAGTGTTTTTTTTTTAAATCAAAGTTTGCCGTATATGCGTATAACCTAATAACCTGAAATATGATTTTTTGCGCGTGCGCAGGCATCCGAGCATCAAAGTTAATTAAACTTTAATTTAAACCAACTTACTAGGCTGTTATTTTACAGTCAAAAAATAGACATTAATTAAATATGGGAGAAGGTGGGGGGGGGGGTGTGGGGCTAAAGCCCGTTTAGCACCAATCAGTATCCGCCACTGGTTATGGTATGGTTGTATGGGCCTACATTTACGTTTTACATTTTTACACTTTTGTATTTAACTTATTTAAAAAAAAAGAAAAAACACACACACATTTAACCGAGCATCAAAGTTAATTAAACTTTAATTTAAACCAACTTACTAGGCTGTTATTTTACAGTCAAAAAATAGACATTAATTAAATATGGGAGAAGGTGGGGGGGGGGGTGTGGGGCTAAAGCCCGTTTAGCACCAATCAGTATCCGCCACTGGTTATGGTATGGTTGTATGGGCCTACATTTACGTTTTACATTTTTACACTTTTGTATTTAACTTATTTTAAAAAAAGAAAAAACACACACACATTTAAGACGATTAAACCTACATAAAATATTGTAGTGAAAGTGTGATTTCAAATAAGAAAGGAATGAATGAATGAAAACAAAATATCTGTTTATCTGACTCGACTGTCAGTCGCTTTTTCACAAAACTATGCATGCGTCAATTTTGGGGATACAAAATCCGGGTTTGTTTGCTTCCGTTGACGTTAACCTGTCAGATTTTTAATAATCTTCGACTGCTAAATAACAAATTAAGACAGACCATGTTATATTCTGATTTCCGATGACACCACCTTTTTGGAATTGAATCAGAATAAACGGTAATTGTAAACAAGGTTTTATTTATAGTATTCATGATGTTCTCACATCCGAATCCGTATATCACCATTGAGGAATAATTAGATGTCATGCAGATTGGAATGAAAAGAAGAACGATCATATACTTTATAGATATACAATGCATTGTACATTGTACGTATATGCATTAATATAATGCATTAAAGACAGACCATGTTATTTTCTGATTTCCGATGACATCACCATTTCAAAATGGAATCAGATTACAAACGTTAATTGTAAACAAGTAACAATATTAACTGAGTTTATTTATAGTATTCATGATTTTCTCACATCCGAATCCGTATAGCACCATCGAGGAATAATTAGATGTCATGCAGATATGTTATATAAATGAAAAGAAGAATGATGATAGATATACAATGCATTGTACTAATAGGCCTATAAGACTTATTAAAATAATTATTTTCAACAAGGCAGGGGCGAATTTGGGGGGGGGGCAGACCGGCCCCGTCCGCCTCTCCCTCCACCTTTATGGAAAGAAAAAAAGGGGGGGGAGGGTTGTGGAAAAAAAAAAAATTGATCTCCCCAACGCCTCAGAGGTTATTTTCGAACGTCTAGAAAGCAAAATTTTAGCGGGAGCATGCCCTCGGACCTCTTGGTCCCACTTTCGCGCCTCTTCCCCCCCCCCCTTCTCGGACATCTCTGGATCCGCTCCTGCAAGGGCGGTGGGGAAATCACTCATCGTTCACGTCATGGAGGTTGTGTTTGCTCTACAAGCCAGACCTATCTTGAGAGATAAACGATTGTTTTTAGCATAGGCCTACGTTTTCGTAATTGAACATGATAACACAGGGATAGAGACAGTCTCCTTTAATCAAAACAGAAAATATCTGCTTTTACCTCGTCACCTGAAGCCTTGCGGCGACGCTTTGCAAGTAGATTCTGTGATTATCGATGCTTCCTTTCATGTTTTCTTTTCATTTATTTCAGATGTTATGGACTTCAAACGGTCCAGGGTTCCAACTTGCGTCAGCAACAAAGCTCCTGCAAACACTATAACAAACAAGTACAAACAACAAGAAGTATAAAAAAAATCAATTAAGAGAAAAAAAAAACCAAATCAAAAATTATAAGAAGAAAAACTGTACAGTTTTAAATAGAATGAATACGGTCCAGGGTTGCATTTTTACGCCATCAAGAAAGCACGATAACCAAATCTGCAACCTCTGCAATAAACAACAGTTACAGGATTAAGAAAAAGGCTCCAAACGGGAGTTTGTGTCTGTATATCTGTCTCTTATACACATCTAGATGGGTATAAGAGACATCTAGATGTGTATAAGAGACAGATATATATATATATATATATATATAACTCGTCCACGCTTTCTGTGTTGGCAATTACCACTTCCTATTAAGCCAAATAAAATAAAATAGTGGTGTTGGCCACGCCCAACCGACCTACCAAAAAAATCGAAATTGAAAGTGGGCATTTTATTTATTTATTTTTTGACTACATCGAAAAAAATTTTAATGGTCTAAAAAGGCTGGAATAGGTCTATTCTTGTGACGGTAGGCGATGCGACAGTGTTATGCGATCATTTTAATAGAGATTGGAAAATGGTCTTTGTTGTATTTTTGTGTGTATTTTACTTTTTAGGCATAAACAACATTATTGGTAAAAATATAAAAAAATATAAAATAAAAACTTTTCCTACCTACCTACCCATTTTTTTTATTATTATTTTCCCAAAACGTGGCCAACACAAGAATTTTTTTTATTGGCCTTATTATAACCAGATTTTAAAGTTTTTAGTGAACCTTCTAGGACAGGTCTTATCTAGCAGTGTGTGGGCAATTCAGATCACTTAAATAACTCAACTAATCAGGTCTTATCTAGCATCCTCATTTTTCGTAAACTTACTTTTCATTTTTATCTTTAGCTTATGACCCATCCCATCATTCTTCCACCGGATTTAATCTTACAAGTTCTATTGCCTGACCGTGCTATTTGTCTACTACCCATTGTAAAGTAGACACAAAAACCAAAGACAAAAAGATTCAACTAAAAAGATTTTTCCAGTTCCGAATACATAAATATGAGAAATGCCAAACGGTCAAGTGTTGCATTCGTCCTA
Source organism: Anneissia japonica (assembly GCF_011630105.1). Classification (NCBI taxonomy): domain Eukaryota; kingdom Metazoa; phylum Echinodermata; class Crinoidea; order Comatulida; family Comatulidae; genus Anneissia; species Anneissia japonica. The sequence continues at coordinate 502,750 of NW_022688869.1, read as the reverse complement.
CCATCAACCAGATGGTGATTTTTTGTACTTCAGATAGGAACAAGGTATAGACCACCGACATTAAAACATACTAAGGCACTGCAAGCCTGCTCATGATTGACATTGTGCGCCCTAAACTGCTGTGGTGGGCATTTCCTATCATCGACACTATTTCTACCCCTCCTGTTATACTGTACTCCTACACTGAGTCCTTAGGAGAGGTCGGCTTAACCCACCAGAACCAGAACCTTCTTGAAATTGTAGTCTTTTGTTTTTAATTCAAAGTCAGCATAGGCATATCTTTCACTGTATATAATATATTTGCAAACCTTTTTTAACGAGACTACTGTATGACATAAACTGACCAAGGCTCTGTCCACACGATCAAATTGTATGGAACAAATTTTATGACGTGCCCATTAATATGGCCATGCTAGTAACAATTACACCAAAATATAGACGTAGGTATCACGTGTATTTGTTTGCAAGTTTGGACAGGGATTTAGAGATTTTACTAAATAGAACTAATTCCCCCCTCCCCGAGGGAGAACATGAAAAATGCGTAGTTGTGGAGATGTAATAGGGATAGGGAACTTTCGATAGCACGACGGCGGTAGGGTGTAGAACGTGATGACGTCACTAAAAGCCATCTGCGCATGCGAGAACGTTGAAGTTCTCTTCGTGTGGATTCTTGGACGCAATTTGGCCAAATCTGCCGTGAACGTAGGACACCCGGTAGGTTTCTAGCGTCATGTCTGCTATCTATAAAGAGTGCACGGGTTCTTCTAAGCCAGTATACAATGGGATTTAAGCCGTTTATACAACTGCAATAGAGACCACATCTCCAAGACCATTGCTGTCCAAGAAAAGGCCTACACACGAACATGTAGATAGATGCAAGGCAAACGTAATGTGTTGTCTAAAGCCCTGTTCAAACCATTGTATCTGCCAAAACATGTGACATGCCTAAATATGATCACGATGACATCACATCATGACCATATATAGACACATTGTGACTATATATGGGCATGCAACAGATTTTTGTCGAAGAAAGTTTAATAGTCTGGACAGGGCTATAAATAATGCAAGGGCTTATGCATTGGCAGATCTGAGGAATTGGGGTCAGGGGTCCTTACCCCTCAGAAACCCAGGACCCGTAAAGCTGAAATCGAAGTCGGGAAAGCTCATTTCCCGCCATATAGGAATCAAAATTTTCCAGACTCCTTTATTTTTGAGGGTTTTATTTTAAAACATTTTACCCCTTCCCCCCCCCCCATTTGAGCCCATATTTTCCCTGGTTTATGGAAAGCAGATAGCGAAACACAAAGGTTTAGTGGAAGCGCGAGCTGAACTTCATTTAACGATCAAGAACGATAATAACACTATTTACCTATCTAATTATAGCCTATTAACCGCTAGTTTATAGCAATTAACGCCCGGTATTCCTACGTATTATAAAGCATTATTGATCCCTACTTGTCGTAAAGGAAGAAACAAGATATAAGATAGATATATTTGTAGTGTACAGATTGGTCTCACATACGATTTGGTTTCAAGAAGCTTAGTAAAACAGAGAATACTATTACTGAAAAAAATTTTATGTAATTTCATCGTATTGTATTTTGTTAAAATTACATCCCAACCACATTGTTAGTTTTAATGGTTTTATTTTTTTTAAAGTCACAGCGCAGAGACCAAAGACTTTACGATGATTGATTACGGTTTACGATGATTGATTACGGTAGTTCTTAGAGTGCACCAACTGTGAACTTTGTGTTGCATTTGTATTACAAGAATTGTCGGATCCTGGTTTGATGTTGTTCATTAGTCATTAATTTGCATTAATGTTCATGCAAGATGAAAATTAATTTTTATTTTAGCCCAACGGTAATAATCCGACAAAGAAGCAATACTGATTAAAAAAAAAAAAAACTAATGGAAAAGATAAATTGGAGACGAACAATCAAGAATGTTCTTTCTGCAACGAGGTTCGAAGAACAAGCAGCGTTATTATGACGTCATCACGAGTATGATGAGCGCATTCAACTTCGAACATTGTAACATAGTTTTCCACCAAGTTCAGTCAATAGTCTTTGGTTCGACTTTTGATCGCGGAACATATTTCTCAGCATCAAGGAAGTGTGACAGCTTGAATCTGGTAAATGCTGCTTTGCATGAACTAATGTCCTATTTTGAACTCGAGGGGTTGTAATTTTCTGTTTAAATGATTTATGCGGGGTTTATGTAATCACGTAGGCCTGATTAATGCTTTCAAATAATATTAACAAACATGTGACCAGTTCGTATAAACAGCTAAGCTACAAATATGAAATAAAATAACAGTATAAAGCAGTCACTGCATCATCGTGTATTGATATGGGGGATGGCGGTGTGCGAAGGTTAATTTTGAGTGAAGGGTCTTTAGCTGGCAAAACAACGTGATATTAAATGATGTTTAAATATCCGCGTAATTTTGTTGCTAACCAGGACACTTCATGGATGGAGGAGCATGCGTTCCCAGGACCCCCGTAGATACTCCACTGTAGGCCTAAAGTCGGTTTGGACCCCCCCCCCCCTACAATTATAAACTAAAACGCTCATCCACTAAATGAGTATATTAATTATAATAGGTCAGGCAGGATTTGCCAACCCAATGTAAAAACAAATAAATTTAAAAACTCAATTTTGCCATATGCCTGTTGACAAACTATTCACCAGATAGTCACATGTCTTAATATATCGATAATCGATAGTTTTTGACCATCATTAGGCCTAATTACAACGTTACTCGATGTACCTCCGCGGTATACAACTCATTTAGATGTTCTTAATTTACAGTATATATTGTGTTTTATTAATTTAACTATCAGTTAAGTATGTTATGCACTGTATGTATCTCTTTAATACTTGTCTTGTAATTTAATGTATGTATGTATATAGTTTGTGTATTCCCAGCTCACGAAAACAATTTCCAATTATTGTACATGTATAATGTATATATGGCAATCCATGGAATCTTGAATCGTGAATATCTGCGCGTACTTATTTTTCGTCTGCTCACCGTTTTGAATTATTCTACTGCCTAATTGTATTGTAATCACGGTCCTGTAATCGTATCGCAGCTTAACCCTTCGGCCTTGAACCTGGATTGGTTTGCTTATTCGTCAGCATTTGAAATGAAAATAGGAACTAATTTATTAGCTAGATATACATCATGCTTTCGAAAATAAACCACGTCAACATTGATTAATATTGACATATTTACAAGGTAGCTTTTGTAAAATCTATAATTAATATGCACGTGAGTAATCATGTAACTTCCCTTATTGTTATGTCTAGCATAATGATTGTATTATATAGGATCAGTGGTATTATGTATAGCCCAGCCAATTTATATACTGTACCGACGTAAGGTCCGAGGTCCCCGAAAAATCTTTTAAAGGTGGTCCAGGAGGCGAAGCTAGCCCCCGAAATATGACAATTCAAAGGTTTTTTAATTGATATTAATGTCACTAATAAGCCTATGTAGAAAATACATATAATTTTATTCCTTCCCGACGAATTTTGGTTTTTCTCCCTGACAGTGTTCGGGGGGGGGGGGCGCCTTTGCATTAAAAGGTAAGCATATTTCCTCTCCCCACTCTATATAGTCATAAGCATAGAGAGAACCGAAGCGTTGCGTAATCAAAGAACGTAGATAAACGCACAACGGCCAATATACAAGCTTACGTGCGTAACTCGGACTAGCTTGGATTGAAGCAAGCGGGTCTGTGATATCGTTACTTCGCATTATTAAGCTTATTTTATCCGGTAAGGTTTAGGCATTTCTATTTGTCAAGTATTTGTTGCAAGACGAGTGCCCCGTCGCGTTTTCATGGAAAAAGTGACTCACATCACGTACATATTGTAAATAACAGCCTAAACGTAACGCCGAGAGGCCAAGTGGTACATTTATATGATCGATATTTCTCGTTTCTTCGTGGTTAGGTCTATAGGCAATACGAGGAACTTGTCATGCAAGATGGAAGGCCTATAGCCTACGGTACTATACAAGTTTCAATGTATTAGTTTAAAATTAATCACCTAAAGAATTTAAATTGTATTTATAACCTGTTTATAGTATTGGGCAAGTGTTTTGTTGTTAAACGTTGAAAAATGTTGACGGTATTTGAGGTTCTTTTTTAAGTTTACCGTGGGGTTGGATAATCTTGAAGACGAAAACTAATTAAAAACTAATTAAAAACTCATCGGCCGATTGTGTGTGTGTGTGGCATTTGTGTATTTTTTTTGTCTTATTTTAATACATAATATTAATACGCACTGACATTTGAAAAAATGATATCAAAACGCTGTTTTGACACTTGACACCGTTCTGCTGACTTAAGTTCCAATAGATGTTTGAACTTAATTAATTGTGAAGAATATCTGTTGTTTCATGGGCTTAATTCAATGTGAAAAGTAATATACACGGTAGTCGGATAACTTACAATAAAACGGCACGTGAATTTATGTTATTACATTATTATTATTATTATTATTATTATTATTATTATTATTATTATTATTATTATTATTATGTTGTTGTTGTTTTTGTTATATTATGATGAGGAGTTAACACAAACAGTACACAAATAGGTCAATGAAGGCGATATGGTTGCTAAACGAACAAACATATAAAAATATTTTTTAATTAAATAAATATATAAATAAATTTAAACGCACTCGTCTTCCGCGAAGGGGGGGGGGGGCTAGGCTTTTCCGACGAGGGGGCTATAGCCACTCAGCCCCTCCCCCTCCCTGGCGCCACCACTGTGTGTCCAACCAAGGGGGTATTGGTCCAACAGATAGACACAGTTTGAGCGTACATATACTAAGCTAGGGTTTTTAGCTATGTTTTCTAACAATGATTTGACGAATTTTCTTTCCTTCACCTTACCGGACGTTATTGTGGAGCAAGGATGTACTAACTAAGGTCGTATATATACAATACTTTAATTGTGTCATACCTTTTGTACGGAATTGCAAAGATCAAAAGGACATTAATTTATTTATGGCATTGTGGCACTGAACAGTTGGTTACATTTATCCTTCCTTCAAAAAGCTCTTATCTGGCTGATTGGCTGTGATAAATCACACACGTGTGCTGTATGCTAGCATATTCGACGCGTACCCGGTCCCAGAGCTCTCGAGGGAGCGCCGCCCCCTACAGTCGCACTAAACGACAGCTTGGACCTACTTAGGCCTATATACTTGTTTGTGGGACATGCGCGTATTCCTTTGCTCCGTTCTGTACTGTTTTGAAGTTTGATTGACACTTTTATAAGGTCCATTCGTTGCATCGGCTGTTTTGGTAATAGTTTAAGAAGACTATTGTATAATATATGAGGCGCCTGAGTCCTGGGATGGCCGAGACTCAACTGGTGCTGGACAGGGTATATTTTGATAGATCCTTGCTCAGCGACAAAAGCGTATCCCCATACTGCGGTTTGGGTGCTGGCTTGGATTTTCTTCTTTTTTTTTCCAGTTACATCTGCTCACTTGTTCTGCGCATAGATACTCTCGTATTTTGCGCAATATAAATGAATAACCTTTAACCTTATTTTCTTATCTCCTTCCCTTTAAATGCGCCTGCGCTTTTTATAAATCTAAACATCATAAGTTCTCAATTTTGATTGGATGTTACAGTACGTAGTGCGTACATTCAACGCTCTTGTGTTTTACTGTAGGCCTACGCACGAATTTGATGCGTAGTTGCTCGAGACACATTTAAGTAACCTATGTTGATCTTTCTTCCTTTTTTGACTGTTGTGTAAATAGATAAAATAATATATATGTCTCGATTAAGCGATTTGATCTTTCAGCTCTATCAATTTGATGTCGAGCTGAGTAGACTAGGCCATGTTGTGAGCTGCATGTTATGTACACGTAATGAATCACGTGACTCAGTAAATGCGCTAAAGTCGGTGTGAATGGATGCTTGTGTTTTGAAAGTTGATTCGCTGGCCAATTTAACTAAAGAACAAATACTTTGCTGTCTTAGTGCCAAGAAATTCAAAATGTAATTTCCTGCTTAAGAAAAGGGGACTTAGTATTACACTTCTCAGATTCTTCGTACCATTGTAGAAAACAATCATTATTCCTGATGAAATAAATCCCTCGATAACGGGATCTATAAAGTCATACATTTTAATGAGAATGCACCCTGGTACCTGGGAACGGGTGATACAGTTCAAAACAGCCTGGGCCTAGCGAGCTAGTACCTACTTTCGATATATCACTTGAACCCTCATGAGTACTGCTGGCAAGGACAGTTGTTTTAGCTTCTCAAAATCAATTAAATCTAATTTCTCATATTATTCGGTTTTTTCCAAACAACGTCCAAAGCACGCCTCCGATTGGCCAATGAAATTAGACAAGTGAACTGGGTGAGGCGGGAATTGTTTCGCACTCTGTTATATAGGCTTACTCCTATTTATGTATCCTTATAACTTCCGAGTAATTATTTCATTTCAATTCGCCAACACAGCGAATTAATTGCTAAATTTAGTAATAATACTTTGGTATAATGTACAGCACTTCGATTTAATTCGTTCGCACCAACGACTTCACTCAACCCATTATAAGATGGTACTACTTTAATGCGCGCTTAAACTAGGTCTCGTACGATTATGTTGCCTTATTATTTTACTGTATTTATTAAAATGCATGTACAACATACATACATTTATTCAATTATAAAATAACCTTTTTACAATTACATGTCACAAGTATATAGGCCTATGGAACGTAAATATTACCAGCAGAGCTCAACGATAGACCAGATTGCATAATATATATACGGCTAAAGTACTGACGCTAAGGGGAAATTTCAATGACGTTGAGGCGAAATCAAAGACAAAAGAGTTTCCCCTAAAGAGCCGAATAAAGGTATATAG
>NW_022688869.1:484447-495679 GCF_011630105.1 Anneissia japonica | reverse complement strand
TATATATATATATCGCTGACTGATAGAAAATATTTCAAGTGCATTTGTGAGCTAATCCATGAATCACATCCATTTACGTTTGATTCATAATATTTGGTGCACATCTGCCGACGGGAGAGGAGAGCATCCCAACTCAACCCCTCTGAGAAAAAGATCTCTGCTCGACTGAGGCTCTGGGGTTTCAACCTTATAGATTGCAATACAGTAATAAGTGTAACTATTTGCTTATTGCTAGTTCCGTCACGTTTAGGTCTAAGCAAGCACAGGTAGATTCATGAATATCAGTAATAAAAAAAAAACATATTTGAAATAAGTAGGTCTACACCTACACAGTGCAAAATACAGTTGATATGCATGTACAACACGAGCAAAACACAATGTGCTCATAAATGTTCCACAATATAATATGTATGATTGATATAATTGCTCACTTAGCATAACACATTCATACGAACTGCTATTTCGTAATCGACAATTACGAATAGCTTATAAGTTGAATTGCAGCGAACGAAATGTTTTTTCTAAACGTACTGTAGTATTTGTATATATAATGTTGGGAATATCTCTAAAATGACGTGTATTTAATCAATAGTTGCAAAGCTAATGTGTATAATGATAATATATTCATTTATATAAAGTATAAAGCGCCTTTTACGCAAGGTCCTGAAAAAATGAAGTGTAAGTCAGAGTTCACACGGTGTTAATGATCACGATGATTATTATGATTATCAACATCATCATTATCATCAACATTATCGTTATCATGGTCATCATTATCAGCATCATCATTTCATAATTTTCATTATCAACATCATCATCATAACCATCGTCATCATCATTATCATTATCATTTATCATCATTATCATTTATCATCATCATTATCATTATCATTTATCATCATCATCGCCACCCCTACCATCACCACTGTCGGTTTCACCATTACCATCAATAAACAAATTCAAAATAAAAATTGTATAATTTGATTTTTATGTGATTAGACTACCGTCACCATGCAACAACACCACTATAATAAGAACACGGTCATTGATAGAGCCTTTCAGTTCAACTTAAAATGGACCCAGTGGGCTTCTCACTGCACCCCCTGAACGTAGAATTGACTGTTCCGCTAAGCCCCGTCCCTTGGATATTATTTGCTAAGTTCCCACAAGATGACAGTGTTAAAACAAGTCCTTGGTTAAAACGTAACATACGTGATCACGTACGTGCGTTTTGGGACAACACGTGTGCTTGTTGGACACGCGCGTATTCATGGCACTGTTCTGATTGGTCAGTTGTTAAGTTTGATTGACATTCCGGAAAGGTCTATTGACCCCTTTGGAACACTGGAAATTGTAATTCTTCGGTTGAACCACTATTTTCCCCTCCCCTTAATAATATCGCCGATAGTACTAACTAGTTATAATATAAAGCAACCCCCATGCATTTATGGATTCACATGTTTAATCTTCGTGCATATAAAACCATCTATTATTGAGATAGACTACGGGTCGACTCCCACGCGTTCACTCCGCACCTACTAACCTGATCGATCAAGCTATGAAAACGATAATTTCACAAAATGATGACAACTCGGAGTTTCATTACATCAAAAAATATATATTGGCTGACATCTTGGGCGATAAAACCCATTGACATATGCATATTCTACTACCCACAGCTAATTCTGCGAACTGTAGTCTTTAAATGACGAAAATGTCAAGTCCGAATTAAAAAACGTGTTTCTTGACATTCTAGGTAATCATTCAGTTGTAATTATGGTGGTGATACAATATCACAATATTTTGATTTAATTTTAAAACCTATGAATAAAAAAAGTTAAAGGTAAAATGTAGAAGAATAAATAATTCGTAGCGTGTCATTCTGCTGAATTGCGTGTGGGTGTCACAACATAGCCGCTGTCGTAAAGAGGTGCTTTTAGCAGCTTTATGTTCATATCATTCCACAACAGGGGTGAAATGAACCTTAATATCAGGGTAACCCCCCTCTACTCTTCCGAATGCAATGAGTCAGATGTGTACATGAACAGTCTAACACAACCACTAATCAGTATGTTCATGACCAGCGGCGTAACGATGGTGTCGGGGGCCCTGTGACTTTCTGAGACTGAGGCCCTTTCAGTGGTGGCGCCAGCAAGAGGGGGGGGGGAGGGTGGTGGCAGTCGAATTTTCTCCCGTCGGACAGGACTGTACCGCCTGTCGTCCTGCGTCACAACGATGCCATCGGATCAAGAATTTTAAAAATATTATTTGTCTATCCAAATAACGTTGTTTTTGATTTCTAATCCCAATTGTTGTGGTCTAAAAGCACAATTTGGAACATACTAAGCTCTAAAAACTCTCCCGTGAACCCTACCATAGATTTTTTTTAAATCCGGGACAAGGACCGGGGCTCTAGTCGACCCCTTGGGTCGGACAACTTGTCGGCAAATTTCTGGAGCCACCGATGGGCCCTTTTTGTTTCTTGTTCACTAATTCCATCGTGGGATTTTAGATGTGCTCGTTTTTTAATCATGTTTGTCATTGATATTCTAAATATTGTTAACGACGAATAAATGATATAATATCAATGGGTGGATCCAGGAATTAGAAAAGGATGGAGACCAGGGAGGACCTTCCGTAGATGGAGGGTCTACCACCTCAGCGCCGCACTGGATATAACATGGTATAGCGCTACGTCCTATAGTCGATGTCAGAGACACATTACGCTGTTATGTAAAAACAAAACCCATTTTGGTCAGGATGATAGATCGAGGACCATATGGGTCGAGCCCTCTAGAAGGGGGAGTAAGACAAGGTGAGTTAAGTTGATTATTAAAGAGGGGATTGACTTCCATAACTCTCACAAAACGACTTCTGAAGATCTACGTTATTGAATACAAAAAAAACTAGGTTTGCCGGAAATGTTTTGCTGATTGGCAATCAAATCTGCACAACAACTAATTCGTTGGCCTAATACAGATCAAGGGCTGTGTTTTTTTTTTTCAATTGAACTGACCCAGGTCTTGAGTCAAGGTAATATATATTAGAATTCTTTGTAAATTGCTGATCTGCCCTTGCGGAGGCCAATTATTTCTTTTAAATGTATTTGAATAAAAGAATCAATTCTTTAGCAAAATGTTAGGTTCCTACACTTATATATATTGTATATATANNNNGGTTTATTATTATGCATGAATGTCAAGCACGGATGATACATTATTATAATATCAAACAATGTTGATTATAACGCTTGTGCTTTCTTACTATAATATTTCTACAACAGAATTGATAATATTATGAGGGTGCCCTTTGGTCAATATTGCAACAGATCGTTCATAAAGATATGATCTTCACCAGTGGCGAATACCATGATGTTGACTAAGAAGATACTAATCGTGAGTCACATCTGGTAGAACATGGCGACAATAAATAATTCATAAGAGTAATAATGATGGAATGTAACCATGGTGACTTAGTTAATGGGAATGTTTGCGTGCTACACAAGAAAGCTGATTCGGTAGTGTTGGCGCAGTGCTACGTTTCCAATCGAATGGTTGATGGTTCGAGACTGAAGCCGGTGCACTTCTGTTTTATCACTAGTAATAGGATACGAGACCTAGCTACTTTAATCAACAAATACTCCTGCCCCTAGAGAGTGGTGTTGAAATAGCTTAAGCTGGTGGTTAAGATGCTTGCCTTCCAACCCAAGGTCCCGCTTCAATTCAGGTCACAGTGAGGTACTTCTCAGTAATAAAAAGGAACTCCACACCCTAAGCCTCAATATATGATATTTTTTTTATAAAACATCTTGAAACTGTGGAAGAACAATAGATTTCTGTTGTTGAGTAGGTTACCTATAGGCCTAATAAGAAGAAAACAATAATTATTTTATATTAGTTATTTTTTTCTTAATAATGTGAAACGCATAGGGGTCTTGTGGGAAAAAATTATTGCAAACGGATAGTGATAAATAATTATAAATACTTCACTGAATGTTGCTAAATAAAGTAACATTGCATCCACCAAAAATTAAATAACAAGATTGTGATAACTGGTAATAGTACTAGGTGTTTATATTGCGCATTTTCCTTGCCTCAATTATTTAGGAAAATAGTGGCAGGCATAAAATTGGTCATCATTCAGGAACCCCATAAACAAAAACCAATTAATAGAGATAACAATGAAACACAAAAATAGTAAAATGCAGTAGAAAGTGACAGTTAGTTATAATAGTTATTGTTATAGGCCTAGTAATTATTATTAATGATGATCGTAAGAGAGATTGGTGGTGGGAAGTGGCACGATGCACTAGACTGGATCCAAGAGGCGGTTTGAAATCTTCTTTAAAGAATAATAAGATAACAATGAAACACAAAAATAGGAAAATGCAGTAGAAAGTGACAGTTAGTTATAATAGTTATTGTTATAGGCCTAGTAATTATTATTAATGATGATCGTAAGAGAGATTGGTGGTGGGAAGTGGCACGATGCACTAGACTGGATCCAAGAGGCGGTTTGAAATCTTCTTTAAAGAATAATAAGATGCATATCATAACATGACCGCCTCCATTTCAGACTCAATATTAGTAATTTGGATCTGACCACCATTATAAATCACCCGTAGCCCGCACCCCTTTCCTGAAATAACGTCTATAGATATTGGATTTATAAACTAATTATAACGTAGGACGGTTACGAACCCGTTCTCGAGTCGCGACGTCGAGCAAATCGAAGCTCCCTATTGGTACAAGGTCCTGTAAAACCAAAGAAACTCTGCAGTGACGTCAGAATAATTGCTTCGAAGTTTGAAGTATATTTTTCATGTGAAAATTTGTTGAATTTATTTATATTCTCAATGCATTTATTTTATGAGCATTAGCCAGTTAAGCAGGGCTTGATTAATAGCTTCCACTTCAAATACAGAAGTCGGCAAATATTGTGTTGAGATGCTTCCTTTAGTTAGATTTAATATATTGTATATATATATACATATATATATAATATAATATAATATAATGTAATATATAATATAATATATATTATATATACATATGCCTATATATATTCATATATGTATATATACATATATAGTCGTATATATATGTATATATAGTATAATCTGCCTTAGTGGGCCTTATTTATTAATATATATATATATATATATATATATATATATATATATATATAAAACATATGTATATATACATATCATGTATATGTATAATGAAACATCCACGTGTCTTCACGTGTGAGAAATCAAACAGACTTTGTATAGAGTAATTCTTTATTTCAACATGAATATTTCTGTACCGGTACTTGTCCTAAGCTTCTGTACTTGTCCTAAGCTCTGTATTAGCATGGCATGACTGATATACAACTTTTGATTTATCACCAACAACGCTGTTTTTATCTCTATAGTAGTGCTGTTTTGTTCTTGTTAATAATATCAAACTAAATACTAAAACACTGTAAATCATAATGATTTTATATCCAAAACAAATGTCAGCCAATATGTCAATCAATTAACCAATGAACCAGTCAGTCAGTCATTCAATCAAACATTCTGTCAATCCATCAATCAGTCTTCTATATTTTCTTCCACATAATACGACAGAATTTGCTGGAGAATACTTCGAGGGATACAAGTAAACAAGTAATCAGAAAACGTAAAAAATACACCGTCGTAAAGCGGACCTTTCCGCTAAGCCCCGCCTTTTAGATATTGTTGCAGGTCCCACAATATCGAAAAATACATACACGTGCGTTTGTGAGACAACATGTGTTTACTGGACACACGTGCGTTTGTGAGACAACATGTGTGTACTGGACACGTGCGTTTGTGAGATAACATGTGTTTACTGGACACGTGCGTTTGTGAGACAACATGTGTTTACTAGACACGTGCGTTTGTGAGACAACATGTGTGTACTGGACACGTGCGTTTGTGAGACAACATGTGTTTACTGGACACGTGCGTTTGTGAGACAACATGTGTTTACTAGACACGTGCGTTTGTGAGACAACATGTGTTTACTAGACACGTGCATATTCCTGGCCCTGATCTTATTAATAAGTTAAGTTTTATTGACACTCCAGAAAGGTCCACATAGCAAGAGGCCAAATATATAGGCATCTGAGCTCTCAGAGAATAGGGCCCCGCGATTTCATTTAGTTAATGACAATTTCAGCGATGACTATTCCTATACCATTATCAGGTTGAATATAAATTGGAATTTGTTCTTTCTGAATATAAATTTCGATTGATTTCTATTTTTACAAACGAACAACAACATTGTTAATCATAAACTGTTCTATTTCTAGAACATAGGCAAAGTCACAAAAGCCAAGAGAGTACAATTAAGAGAAACATAATGACGAGCGATCATCTAAGTACGCAGGTAAAACGAATGTTATTAATAGTACATCGACGTGGGATAGCTTATGGAGATATTTCAGTATAGAAATGCACACAATTTTCACACATATTGGTATGTAAATTATTGTGTTTTAATGGATAACGATCAAAACATGGTAACATTTGGGGTTTAAAATTGTCTTGCAAAGACGTGTGGGAGGTAACATTTAAGCTAATGGAAAATAATCCACTGATAGTGTGTAGTAATTTCAATGAATGGCATATGGTCGTATTAATATGATGATAAAAAAAGCCAAACAAAATGTTATTATGCTCAGTTGACATTTTGAAAACATGATTGCTCGATTGGATTTTTTTTTACTATGGCCAAGGCCTGATTTTAGGATTCATTGCCAGCCATCTCAATACAATGCAATATATTTTTATCCATTAAACTGTTAACTTTGCTGCGGACATTTGGTAACTAAGACGTTGCAATTTACGAAATATCCGCAGCAGAGTTACGAAACGCCCGTGTTAGGGGAAATTCGCGTTACGAAATGTTGACACCCGAAAGTGCAAGTGTGGAAACTATCCAATTGAGGCCAGCAAGGGACTGTGGACATCATCAACCCTGTCAGTAAAGCCACTCAATGCGCGGCCGACGGTCTTCGGCCTGTGCGATTCTATGGAGAACGAAACGCCATGACAAGCGCGCGCCATGGATCGTTTTTAATGACAATCAGCTCAGACTACTGCTACCGATAATCAGCAGACGACGTCGCGCCGAGTCTAGCGCTTGGTGTTGCATTCGTCGTACGGCACAGTGAGTGCCAAAATAACTTTCAGACGATGTAAGATATTGACTGGCCTGGTCTGAATGTCACTAACAATATGTTACTAATAAGGTACAAGAAAATATAGTGTCTTGAGTTCAGAGCGACGGACTTGATCCATCATATTTTTTTCAACAAAATAATTTTACAGAATTATGCTCAAAAATTTAGTATGTTATAAAATTCAGATATCATTAGTTGAATTTCTTTTCTAACCACGAATTTCATAAATCCTTCAGGAGTTTGAATGGCTCATGTTTACTATATATAATAGCTGTGTGTCAGGTCACGGTAGGACGATTATCCATACCACGCCACCGACGCACCCCTGGAAGCCCAGGGTTGCCTTGTTTCCGAACCGGACGTCTGTATTGGTAACGTTTGTTCCTGTATTTGGCGTTTTATCTGTCAGGTTATTTTTGTGCAGGTATCCAGGCTGTAAGTCCATATGCCAATAGATTACCGAATATGTAACAAAAGTTGTTTTTAAATTTAAAAAAAGTACTATTGTTAAATCACGTCTATTGTTCAAATACAATGTTACATGTACAGTACATTGTTAGGCCTATAGGCTACCGTACCTCTTAACCCATAGGCCCCTAGAAAAAAAAAAAAAAAACTCTCATCCTCTTTCTTAAACCATGGGTCTTTGATTGGTTGGCCCGACCGCCAGGAAGAGTATCCTGGATCCGCCCATGACACTGTTGACAGTGGTCAAGTGGCTGGACCCATGTGGGAGCGAAGCCCCTAGCTACAGACAGCTAGCGTAAGCCTATTTTAGATTTCTAATCTAGACAATTTTATTCCGAAGTGTATCATCATTCTCTTTATCTTCTGTCATCCTAGTGGTCCGGGTTTCTGGGTGCTTTCTCGCCTACCGCAACTCTCCCCGCCCTCGATGCTACTGGTTATAGAATTGTATTCAAACAACCAGAAGCAAAAATATTAAGCCTATATCATTGAAGACTTTCGGAAGATTAAAACATTCGTCATTGAAAAAAAACACACACACACAAACAAACATCGTATTAAATGTTATCGCCACAGAGCCGTCAGAAGGAATGATGTAGCGCTGGCAAAAACGAGTTAAGATAATGATATTATTTTTCGTCTCAAACGCGTCTAAAAATAAATCGTTTTTCGCCTCTTATCATTCATGTGTGACGTAAGCATGATTTACCTTCTTGTATATTAACTATCTATCAGACATCGTATCTTGTTTGTAACATCAAGAACATGAAAAACAAAATACATATGGTATCATCCATGGTTTTCATTTGTGACGCTGACTTCTCTGTAGTTGATAGGTGTTTCTTCATTTCTATAAAAGAAAATGAGAAAAAAAAAAAAAACCAACACCAACACTATTATTACAATGAGCATCAGTTTGTTTGAACTCGATGAGATTAAACAATAGACCATACAACTGAAATGAAAGTGTAGGCCGGGACTATAAAAAAAAGTGTAGGTCTAGCCCTGTTTGAATCTTTCCAGAGAAAGCAATCAGTTTTCTAAGCCGGCTAAAACTGGACCTGGTGGTAGTCACTGTGTGTGAGTTAAATCGTGAGATCCCTTTAGCATGAAGGAATAGGTTCTCTAAACCTTTCTCAGTGGGCCTCCGTGCTTTTAATACCTGTTCAATTCCATCGCTTCTCTCATTGTGTTTTATCTGGAGGGCTATATACAGTAATACAACAACCCACCGTCTTTCCGAAGACTTTTAAGCCGTTAGTTCTGGTGTGCTGCACCATCACCAAGATGGGCCCCATTGGAAATAAGTCGGTCGGGACTTTCATGTCTAGTATTCTTAAAAAATTGATAATAAGCAAATGTCTGCAATCAAAATATTGTTAGTTTATTTATTTCGCAATTTTCACCTTGTTTTTATCTGTTTTCTTTCTGTTTTTTTTTTTCTCTTTTTGTTGACTTTGCATTTATCTTCTAGTTTTGTCAAACCTTAGTTGTGCTTTGTTATATAAACATGGTTAGAATGCATCATGTGAAACGTTCAAAGTGCGAATAATTGTTTGTTTTTCATAGGGTTATTTTTTTCTGTTTTCTCTCAGCGGTCACTACTATAATATGCTGGTTTTTCAAGATAGAGTACAAGAAATAGGAAATTAAGGCTTCTGAGAAGAACCTCAAATATTGTGAATACTGTTGGCCAAATCATTTTACGAATATGGGGATTCCTATGGCAACAAGCATCAGGGCCGTGCTACCAGTGCTGATGGCGGGCGTGAGAGCCGCCTAGCATCCCAGTGGGGGATAGAGAATCCCCAGAAGCTCGACCCCTCCTGTTCGATTTCAAGTTATACAGTTATCAAAATGCGTTCAAAATGTAGATATTTTTCACTGTTCTTTTTTCCTTTTTGTTTTTAACTATTATGACGGGCCCCGGGAATTGTTTTCACGTGTTCCAATTTGGTGCTACCTGTTGTTTTCATGTTGGTTCTGATTCGATTCTGGTCCTGGTGTGTAAAGCCGTTATCCTGAGGATTTTAATAATATGAAAATGTTTAGTATTTTTACTCTTACGGTATGGCACGTTTAATTACTTGGCCTCTACTATGCGTATTGTTGTATCTAATAAATATTATATATTGATCTAATATTGATCTAATAAAACCACCGGTAGAAAATCTAAATCTAATAAATTTAATTAAAAATTTTTTAATTTCAAAGAATCGCATGCATAAGATCCATTTTCAATACTGATAATTTACAGGTATGCATTACCCAAAAATAAATCTGAAATTTGCTGCCAGAAATGTTGGTATTAAGATGTCCGCACTTTCAAATTGTATTATGACAAATGTGTGTGATGTGTCCATATATGGATAATATTGGCATGATGATGTCATATTACACACAAATATGGGCATGCCGTATTTTTATTTGTCACATAATATTTTATAGTATGGCTAGAGCTTTGAGGAATTATAGGCTATGCATAACCACAGGAATTGTATTAAAGCTTCCGTTAAAAGAATTGTTACTAATTTGTATTTGATCGCATGTAATTATTTAAATATTAAAAATAAGTGATTTAACTACCAGTTAAGAATTAAACGAAATTACACGAAACCAGTTCAACTACAGCAATAACCTCCCGACGACTAGTAAGAAGGTTCGTCAGTCTGTATGCCTAATCTGTTCTGACTTGACAGAGTAAACACTCGAAACCCCGCAGTTCGTTCATCTTGGTTTAATCTGGATTTGTCCTGTATTTACCGTGGAGTTATTATTTTCGTTGCCTAACCTTGACTGTGTTGTTTTCGCTCATTCAGTAGTCAACCACAACATAGACTTTTGACCTATATTATAATATTTTTTGATAAGAACACGTTGTAACGTAAACTAATACAATTTTATGTATATAATACAAGCTTATGCCGTATCTCTGTTAAGTCCACGCGCCTATTGTAATTAGAATAAAAATGAAACTATATATTGTAACTATATTAATATAAAATGTTGTTGTAACAGGATTTTTATTTAGGTCTACGTGAAGAACGGTTGGTTGGCGCAGCGGATGCGGTTCGGGTTATAAACCTTGAGTCGGGTTGATAGTGTCTCGCTGAAGGCACTTTCAGAACGTTGTCTCCCTCTTGCACCCGAGAGTGTTTTGAAGTGTCTTGTACCCACCAACTGCTAATTTTGTTACTTACTCCATTCAATGTGCTCCCAGAAGCGTTGGACCTGTCCCATTTGTGTTGGATCCAATGATCGGGGGTAACAGTTATGCGCTATGTACAGAATATAGAGCGATATTGTTATCATCACACATTATTTTCTATTAAATAAAACGGACATACAAAGTCCAAAATGACAGGTTAACAACAACAAGATAATTTTTAAAAAGTTGGACAGACTTGTGCGTGAAGATCTGGAACGGATCCAGAATGAATTTGCTCGGGAAGCGCGAGAGTTAGGACCTAGTCTCCGAAGGGGTCGAGACATAGTCGAGCGAAGAAACCTTTTCGGGTGTTCTACAGTGAGCTTCATATTTAAGTCATATTAATGTCTTTATCTTGTTTC
>NW_022688869.1:479411-484403 GCF_011630105.1 Anneissia japonica | reverse complement strand
GGGTCTCAGTTTCTGGCAACCCTGGATCCGCTGAAGATTCTTTTTAAAGATATGTTGTCAACAAGTTCAACAACCAGCCTAACCGAGTGAGTTAATATGTGGGATGCATCTTACAAGATCAATTTAAGTTTATTAACCATGAGTTCTTAAACAACCCATCACTGTTCTTAAACCCCGACAACACGTATTTTCCTGGCAATTTTTGCTATCACTAATTCTATCTACAGTACATTTAGGCTCCTAAAAGATACCATCTGTGCTATTGGGTCTTTAATTCTTGTTTGTTTATTTATTATTATAATTATTATATATGCACATACTCTCGGCTCATCAACCAAAATTGTTTTTATGGTGAGGATTTACAATAGCCTATGTTTTACCAGATACAGTACGGTTTTAAACATGGATTTAACTTCTATAGACAAGAGAATAAAAATAATCAAACATTAAACATATTAAATAAATTATGACTGAAACGTCAGTGAAGGATCCAGAAATTCGTCATAAATCGCCCGGGAAGAAATTTTCACAGATAGAGGATTCACCCACCTCAGCCCCACCAAAGCCGGAAAAGGCGGCACTCAAAAATAATTTTTAATTCAATTTTCTTTCTTCTATATTAATTTTTTATTTTGAAAAATTTAGGGGGCCTGGCAGGCTACCCCCTTGAATCCGCCACTAAACGTAAAACAGAATACGACTAAGAACGTTTTAAATCACAATTCTTTGTGAACTGACATAGTATACACCAGATGACTTTTTTTTTAATTAATAAATCCAACAAATTAAATGTTTATGGCGTAATTAGTAGGTTACTATACTTTTGAATTTAAAAATGAAACCATTTTTTCTTCGCCAATACGGCGAGACGCATAAATAATAGAAATACTGTTCCTACGTTGCATATATTAACCGCTGAACTTGTTCCAACTCATTTAAACTGAATTGTTTCAATATGTACCTCATTAAAAGTTACTTGGTATTTGTATACAAGCAATTCAATATGTTAGCGTGTTAGCAAATGTTACTAGAGAGCGATAACTATTAGGCCAATCCTTAAACCGTCTACCCGCCTTTCAATCAGTGCTGCTTAATGTAGACATAGATTTATAACATATTGACGATGAACCCTGCTGTCAAATGGGTTAAATACCATGTTTAAAGAAAAGATTTTCTGCGATGTAGGCCAATTATATTTCGAGGTAAATACGCGTAGATCCGACTGTCGATGTGAATTACCGGTGTCAAAATTGTACCAAGAATATATCTGATTAAGACTGGCCTAACCTGTCGTTATCACACTCTCGTATTTTATTTGACAAATAGATGTGTGATTTTCCCAAATATGGACACGATGTGTCTTATCATACCCGTATATGGGAGAATGCCAGGTTTTGTCATCACAACTTGATAGTAAGGACAGAGCCTTAACATAGAACACTCCACAAAACTTCTAATAAGATCTGTCCACACTATAAAAAAATACCATTGGCATAGTGATGTCATTTACACCTAATATGGTGACATCACGTTTATTTGTCGCGTACATGTGATAGTGTGGACAGCGCCTTAACATAGAACACTCCACAAAACTTTTATTAAGGTCTGTCCACACTATAAAAAAAACCCCCCCATATATTGGCATAGTGATGTCATTTACACCTAATATGGTGACATCACGTTTATTTGTCGCATACATGTGAGAGTGTGGACAGAGCCTTAACATAGAAATTTCACAAAACATTTATTAAGCTATGTCCACACTTTTATGTGACAAAATCTCATATATTGGCATAGTGAGGTCATTTACACATAAATATCATGTTTATTTGTCACATAAAATGTGATAGTGTGGTTAGAGCCTTAGGCACAAAACATTGAGAGGTTGCCTACTAAGAATATGCTATGTAAGAATGAACTATTATTATTATTATAATTATTATTATTATTATTATTATTATTATTATTATTATTATTATTATTATTTATAATAATAATAATAATAATAGTAATTATTATTATTATTATTATTACTATTATTATTATTGATTTACTCATCTAAAATGATATATAAAAAGATATAGATTTAAATGGGAGAACAATAGAA
This sequence comes from Anneissia japonica, assembly GCF_011630105.1. Classification (NCBI taxonomy): domain Eukaryota; kingdom Metazoa; phylum Echinodermata; class Crinoidea; order Comatulida; family Comatulidae; genus Anneissia; species Anneissia japonica. The sequence goes on along the minus strand of NW_022688869.1, from coordinate 482,296 downwards.
AACTTTTTTCCCCCCTTTTTTTAGGCCTACAGTCGGTCTGTCAATAAAACTTGAAAGTGTTTACTAAAAATTATACAACTAATTCTTTTGGTAATTCGCCGAGGATGATATATTTTGCCTTTTTTATATAAAACTTACCGGTACTTAAATAAACATTAGCTTAAAGCCTGGTTTCTTTAAAATCGCTACTCTGTCGCTAAAGTATCTTCCGTGCAATCGCTGTATGGAAACCATGCTTGACAAAAGACGTAGGCTAATGTATGTAGTCATTATAACGGACCTTTACGGAGTATCCCCTTTTGGGAGGTAAAAAAAAAGAAGAAAAAAAAAGAAAAAGAAGAGAGAAAAAGAAAAAAATGATAGCCCAGAATGCCTCAAATGTTATGTTCGGGCGTCTAGAACACAAAAATTTCGCGGGGGCATGCCCCGGACCCCCTGCAACAGTGTTGTCTCAATCGGCCCAACTTTCGTCCCCCTTCCGGCCCCCTTTTTGGACATTTCTGGATCCGCCCCTGCCACAGATACATGCTTAAGGCCTGTTTATACTTCAACGATAACGATAACGATAAAAAAAAGCTAATAAGCAATTGCTCATACAGAAAATAAAGGAAATAAGAGAAGTTTCTACACTAGAACGATTCGATAACAATTTATCAGTTATGCGATAACATAGACAAATCAAATCAGATGACGTCAAAATCATGGAAAAACATTAAAATCGTAGTAGTAGCAACGATTTTTCCATGATTATGACGTTATCTGGTTTGATTTGTTAAAACATTTTGTTATCGTATACACGATAAATCGTTATCGAATCATCCTAGTGTAAAAACATCTTTTATTTCTTTTGTTTTCTATATGAACAATCGCTTTTTAGCTTTTTTTTTTTTTTTATCGTTATCGTTATCGTTGAAGCTTATTCTTTCGTTTTGTGGTACCTTAGCAAAAACAAAAATAACAATAGCAATGCTTAAAACATTACTACAGTATGTAGATAACGTGTGAGGTGAATTATATGTGGTTATTTTGTGAGTTAATAATGTGTGAGGTAAATAAATGAGGTTATTTTTGTGCGTTGATAAATTGAGGTGAATAAATGTGGTTGTTTTTGTGAGTTGTTTATTGTAAAACTGACAAATATGTAAGAAAGTATTCTCTCTAAAATATGTTTGACGTTGGCTTCAGTTTATGTGTCGTTTAGCCTCTGACTATTTTTTTTTCTTACATAGTCTCTGGTGTCAAACATTTTATAAGAATAGAAGAAAAATAATCAAAATTAACAACAAACCGGAACATAAATATTTGCTATATCACATGAATAAATAACTGATAGTATTGTTATTGCATTGATTTTATGTGTTCGTGTTATGAAATTCGTCAACGTCACGGCCAACTTGTCGTGATGCACGAGTTCAATGAAGCGAGGAAAATCGAAATACAGCACGATAACGTATATATGTGCATCGTAATCTTTAAGTGATTCTGAAATTTAATAAGCTGCATTGCAGCGTGTAGACTTATAATAGATAATGCGCGTATGTTGTTGATAGTCTGCACGCGCATGTGCAACTGCGAGCCGTAAGATAATCGCTTTGTAGCTTGGTGATTTCATCATCAAAATCAATTTCTTAAATTGGGAAACAACTCAACTCGAAAAAAAGAAGTTAATTATGCAGTCAACTTGTCAACTTTTTTGTGGCAATTAAGGTATTGATTATGGTAGCGGATCAGTCGGCGGGCTACACCTAAACAGCGAGTATGACACATCGCGGTTTAAGCTACTTGAGGCGGTGGCTATATTTGAAAATCATCACGCCCAAAACAACTTTATGGGCACATTTAATTCTGCCTAACCCTTGGTAGGTTATCCCAACAGTAAAAATCAAACTTAAGCTTTTACAGTTATAGCTAGGCATACTAATATTTTTTTTTATCTCATTCTTGACGCAAACCATAATATTGATCAAACACCTTTATATTCCTAACGAAGGGTTGTTACAAGAAGTCGTGTTATTATAGTCGTATAATAATAACAAACAAAACGGATGTGGAGATGAAAATTATTCACTACCTTTCGCCAATATCTGATGTCACGTAAGACTTAAAGGATGGGTTAACGAACCTTAATATAAAGTATGAAGGTTCTATATAGGTCTAAAATTAATAAGATATATTAATATATTATCATGACTATAATTGTGTTTTTTATTTACTCATATTAGCAAATGATAATAAATGACAATCGTTCATTCTTGTTCAACGTAAATGTATAATCCCCATTCTTTTAGTATCTGATTTTTATTTTTTGTTATTTTATTTATGTTGTGTTGATACGTTTTGATCTGTCTTGTCATAAAACTGTATATTCTCATGTGTGAAGGTATGACTTAAACATGCTTAAACCGGATCCCTCACAGTCTGTCACTATCACTCTTGCGGGTAACTTTTAAGTTCTGTAGTATTTACAATAATATAAGCGTCGAATATCATAATAATTAAAACTATATAAAATTCAAATTCCGATAAACGTAGCCCCTCTGCCGTCTGAGCTGTGTGTCTGTATGTCCTGATCTTCAATGTAGACATGCTTAGTTGCAACTACGAGAGGCTACCCAAGTGACGCGCACGTACAGATAAGGATACGCGATATATAGACAGCAAGTCACACGAGAGGCAGTTCTGTTTAGAGGATGAGGCGAAGATGAATAACAGGATAACCTTAATTAACCTTGGTTACTAATAACCGATTACCCATTCATGTTTATTTACTGTCTTGTACCGTAGGCCTATAAGTCACAGCTATGCTTTATGTTCTATACCGTATTTTATGTAACCTTTGAGTTGTTACTTGTGTTCAAAAAAATCCCCCCCTCCCACCTCCACAC
>NW_022688869.1:473350-479265 GCF_011630105.1 Anneissia japonica | reverse complement strand
CATTAGTACTGTAATTTGTTTGAAATTTACGAGAGATATGCATGACTATATATACGAATCGCTTGGATAATTTAATCGAAGATGACAGAATAATGATGTTTTTAAGCAGGGTATCTGTCGGAATCGGAGGCACGCATACGGCTTGATACAAACGCAAGAAGCGACTACATTAGGCCTATATCAATTCATAATTATGAAGTTGAGATACGTGTTGATTCCATGGCTGCCGCAGCAAACATCGTTTGTGGTACGCGCCTAATTTCAGGTAGTTCACACTGACAATTGAGTGGCGTAAACTTGGTAGTGTTGCTTTCGCCTCATATTTGATCTGGTGTAAACCAATGTTTAATACCTATCTACTGCATTCACTTTTGCTATTTCTGGGTGCACAAACTGATGGGCGATTACATTCTAATTGTTTAAGCAGTATCGTTCTGCGAATTATCTTTATCTTGGCTGTCCATACGCACAAACTAGGAATTTCTGATTGACTACAAGCCACGTTTCCGTGGACGGTTTTGATTTAGTTGTTTTGAATTCTCAATATTTCATTTCCGCACATCCAGGGTAGTGAAATCTCCGAGGTTGAAGGACATCAGGTTATTAGAGGAATAAACAACAAGATTCGGAACCGTCATGGGGTCGTGTCAACAGGTAGCCAATTTCTATAAACTTCTACAGGAAACTCTAGTCTACAACAATGAAATATTAATTTGCTTAAACAGAGGAAATGAAACGCAAAAGAAAATCACATGTTGACTGTTTTTCTTATTTATTTTCATATTATTTATATTTTTAAATAAACTCTCTTTACAAATATACAAAAATATACACATAATCACAAATATTATTAGACCTATCGTTTTTACCAACTTAAGTATTACTACATTTATAAGTACATGGCCTTTTTAAAAGTCCTAAATGAATACCAATACAATTGTTAACTAAATATGGACATAATCCATAGTATTACCATAGTAACTCAGTTCTAGATTGTAATCTAGAATCACACCACCCATGACTTAAAACAGGCTAATTCTTTGCATGTTTGTATAGGAGGCTAAAAAATGAGCACATTTCCAAAATAATTAGCATTTCATTGGAACGACTTAGAACAAGAAGGTTTAATTGAAGTGTATTAACTCTAAAACATCTAAAAAATAACTCAATTTGTTACTTAGAAATTACATCACAATGTCAGTACTAATCGAAGGAACATAGTTACCAATATTATAAATTGAGTTCAACATAAAAAAAAATTCATAAAAACCATGTTTAGAACATTCTCGTTCTAAGCTATATTTTCTAATCGGTTACGGTAAATTAAACAAAGAAACATAAATAACAATTCAAATTCGATCCTCAGATTAGTCATAGAAATGAAATTTGACACCTAGAAAATCTTCACAAAACAGTGTCAAACATTGCAACACAATGACACCAGATGTATAGCATAATGAACAAACAACATGACATTGCAAATACATTTAAATAAATAATCGATCAAATAATGTCAGTGATCAAAATTTAATGAGAATTGTCCTCGCAGAGTTCATGTATCACACACACACTTGTAGGTCTATCCACATTTGTTTGTATAAATAACTCTTCTCCAATATCATTATATACCTTGTTTACAATTACAGCAAATCTGTTTCCAAAGTTCATACACTAAGTGCTTTCAAGTCTATAACACGCTCATTCAGCAACAGAAATGCTGTCGTTCCATCGAAGAAGACACGGTATTGCATTTTAATTCAGTTTTTTTGTTAAATTTTTTTTTTTCAATTGCAAATCTGTGGCCGTCTGTCTGCCACACTCCAACAGTTTTGCTTCTGGAAACCAAATATTTTCCTTTCTTGGCCGACGTATCTCCGCCGCCGAACAAACTCTGTTGATGGACGCCGTGACGTCCTCCTGCATGGAATGCTACCATACCTCTCCTCCTTCGTGTTTTCCTCTGTTTCCTCTTCCTCAGAGGATTCGTTTAGGGATGGCATCCTACTGGTACGAAGGGATGCGATCTTTTTCCCCAAACTGTCCTCATACGTTGACATTGCTTTCACCCAGGCATCTCTTTCTGCTGCGCAATCAGCAGAAAATATCATAGGCTTTCCATCGTCCGCCTTTGGGGTAACGAGAAACTCTTTCTCCCCCGGAAGTTTTGATATTGTGCAGCTCTTGAGCCGCATAAGTCCGCAATGTTTACAGTGTACTTTATCAGGGTAGAACACAGCAAGTGGATCCAACGTGTTAGCATATACCTTTACCAGCATTTTCTGGCGTCTGTGCCCAACGTGGAGAAAGAGAGCTCCACTTTTTAGCTCAGCTCCCGGTTGTAAGACAGAAGATGAAAAAGATTTAGACATGTTGAAGAGAGATGATAAGTTTTCCTTATTTTGGTTGAAGCCGACCATTTTAAACAAAATATCAATGAATTTCACAGAAGTACCGTCGGAACTTTCCTGTCTTCCTGTTGTGCTTGTCTGGCGATAACTGGTGTTATTTCGTCAGACGTGGGCTTATATAGCAGGCTAAGTCAATAACAACGACATTAACATAACGACCTAATCACGTTCGTATACTGACCCCGTGAGCAGATTGAATGAGTCAGTATGATACTCCTGAACGTCAGATGACTCACCACGCTCTGGTGAATAACGCACAGCGATTGGTTACCCAACCGTATCGTGTTTACTGATTGGTCAATTGAGCGTGTAGCTTGTCTCGGTGTTGTTTATCAGATAGTGGGATGGTCATTTGTTTTTTCCCGTTTTTACCGCCGAGATAATGTCATTGACACGCGTCAGGCAGAAGACAACCAAACATTTGTACTGTACATGTGAGTGCAACAGCCAGTAAAACCTCTATACCGCAGACGAGAGGTGTCACAACGATTGTAAACAAGTTTAAAAGAAACTTAGTAAGAATAGTCTAAGAAATCAAACTTTCAATAAAAATAAGTAAAAATCTATATCTCAGCGATCGTTCCCGGTTTCAAAATACTTTCTAATATCATACCATGGTTCATAAATAAGATTATTAATATGTCCACATTGACTCAAAGTAATATCCGACCAATTTGCGAACATCCAGTTTACCGAATCAAAGATTGTCGCGCCCACTTTGCCGGAACCCAGTTTGCCGAATTCAATTCTTATATTCGGCAAAGTGGGTTTCGCCATGAAGTTGGATGAGGTCCCTCAAAATTAATATATGGAGGGCGCATTCAGATTATATCCTCGGCATAAAATGTTATCGTAACATTATGTTCTCGGCACATGTTCACATACCACACCGAACGAAAAAGTTCTTGAAATACGATCATTCAGATTATAAAACCATGTTCTTGGCATTTATGCATGTGCAACATTTTGAGAGGAGCTCAGAGTCACTGTAGGCCTAACTTTATTTCCATTTTATTAAATTTGTCTCTTATACGATCCCAGGGTCTTCGTGGAAATCTCAAGATTGTCGGATACCCTTTGGAACAGTTGCTTATTCCCAGATCCTTTGGTATTTTGTGCTTAGCTCCCTTCTTCCAAAACTTCAACTACGCAATTCATTTCGATGACTGCACTTCATGTGCTTCCTCTGTCAGAACATGTTTTCAGCATTTTGTTTTGTTCCAAAAAATTTAGGCCTACAGCATAAATTAATCAAGAGATTAATTGGAACAATTATAGATTAGGCCTATTTCGCCTTTGTTTTTATCGAAGAGGGAGGGGACTGTTTATATTTGGTCTGTAATAGTAAATATTGTATAAAAACTGGTTTAATTTTATAGTTTTTTAAAGAAAATGTATTTAAAGTCACAAAATTGCATTGTTATTTTTATGCTGTTGAAATAATTGATGCGGCAAAAAAAAAAAAAAAATTATTCCCGCATCAATATTTCCCGAATTTTTGACGCTGGCGAGAGTGATAATCTAATAAATTTTTCTATTTGCCCTAATATGTGTACATTGTGTGTGTCAAAACAGGTCAGGTCACGTCACTGAAGCCCGCCCAGTTATAACATTTTACGCTCGGCACACGATCAGACTTCATTCCAGAGTCGTAGTTCGAAAACATTTTGTTCCGAGAACGTGGTTCAACTGGGTTCTAGCTAGAACATTCTGTGCTCGACATAAATTCCATGCGTTCAGACTACAAAAAATGACATTTGCCGAGAACGTTATGTGCCCAGAACATGCGCCGAGGACACAGTCTGAATGCCCAGACTGTAGGCTTACTCTAAAACATGATACGAACTTTTGTTCCACCGCAAGTGGCGCTCTTCAGCAAACACAATCTGACAATATAAACAGCACAACTATCAAATTTTCTTTGACATACATTGTTGTATGCCCATATATGGTCATGATGTGATGTGACTATGTTTAGGTATGCGACATGTTTTTAAATTTAAATGAATGTGTTCATTGAATATATATGTAAAATGAATGTCCTATGATTCAAAAAAAGGTTTGTTGTTGTACCGTTGGTATTTTACTTTATTTCCTCTTATTAAGAATGAGCTTTTAAAAAAAAGGCATTTCCGACCAAGTAATGGCGAGAGTGGGGCAGGGCTTCTCGTCGGGTAGAACTTCCCCTCCCCTATGGCAGAAGAAACACATTGTCTGTAACTCAGTTTTTTGTTTATTTTTTTTTTGTATTTAAAAAAAATTATACATAGAGAATGTTCTCCATACCGGTCTCTGTACCAAAGCTACTATCATATAGCTGTCATTTCCCATTCCTATTCCTGGCCTTTCTTCTATTTGTCTTAATTCAGTGTTATATTGGTAGTATCATTGGGTCTCTTTAAAGCGAAAATAATTGATGCCTCATTTATGAGGACGTTGATCCTAAACAAATCAGGTGAACATAATTAATATAACGTCACTATAAAATCATCTGGTTACTGTTATAACGGTTGGGTACACTTTCGTGGTTGGTTTAGTTCAAACTGGTATCAAGAGTTGAATCACCTGACTACCTTTGTTTTGTAAATCAAACTCGTTACTACTCATCGCCCGCCCGCAAATGTGTTGTTTTCCTAAATTAAGGCGTACAATTGTTAATTAATTGCGATTATTTGGATGCCGTGCTGCGTAAATATTGTTCTATTGTTGTCTGGTTATGCAGTAACCCATATGGACTTTGAAACGTTTGTTTTATATAATTTAAAGCATTGTTTTAAGAAAAATCATCATCATTATCATCATAATATCGTCGTCATCATTGTCATTTTCATTGTCATCAGCATTATTGTATTTGTCATGATCATCATCATAATAATTATCATCGTCATCAACATCACCACAATGATCATCTTTATCGCCAGCACTATCATTCATCATCATCATCATCATCATCAACAACAACACATTCATTAACGACAACAGTAATACTACTAATAATTATCATTATTATTGTCGTCATCATTATAATCTTTGTCATTATTATCATCGTCGTACGTTATTATCATTACAATCATTATCATCATCATTATCGTCATCTCTATCTTTATGATCATCATCAGCAACACTTTCATCTGCAACAACATAATCGTCATCGTCATCGTCTTCATTATCATCAGCAGCATAATTGTTATCGTTATCAGTAACAGCATCATCATCATCACCACCACCACATTATCATCATCATCATCATGACATCATCATCATCATCCTTATTCTCAGAATGGACTTGTTCGATGAAGCAGACCATGGAATGCTACCGGGTAGCACAGACACGAAGGGACCCTTAGGATCGAAGAAAGTCATTGGTCGAGTTCCTATTCCACATATAAAGCGCCCTGAGCATCTTACATTAGATGGATATGTGCGCTATATAAAACTACACTATTATTATTATTATTATTATTATTATTATTATTATTATTATTATTATTATTATTATTATTATTA
>NW_022688869.1:467918-473335 GCF_011630105.1 Anneissia japonica | reverse complement strand
CTATTACTATTACTATTACTATTACTATTACTATTATTATTATTATTATTATTATTATTATTATTATTATTATTATTATTATTATTATTATTATTATTATTATTATTATTATTATTATTATGAAAAGACTTTATTTCCAGTGCGCCCTTCTGGTGCATTGGGGACGATACCTGGGATTTAACTTTCACTAAACTATGACAAAACTTATAGTGCGCGATGGGTTGTGTACTCAAATTATGTCACAGGTCGATTTTGATTGCGAGGTTTCGGATTCCTTTGTGCGTGTATAATTGCTGCCTGGTAAACCCAAGCTCTATCAACCGTTTTTTCATATAGGCCTATTTTTCAACATTATTATACACAAATCATCGTCGTCATCAACATCATCATCATCGTCATCATCATCACCATGTTGGTCGTCCTCATCATGATCGAAAACAACAATTACAATTGAAATATTAATTTAAATCAACATTCAGCATAAAGGCATAAGTATGACGTCACTCTAATCACCGTCTTTTGTTACGTTATCGTCGTCTGTGATTACCTTTACATCACTGAGGAAGTCCCGGTTTCCAATATTCAGTTTCTATTAATTATTAAGCATATCTATCAATTAAACACACTATAATATCTTTGCAAAATGATCATAATGTTTGTCCATACACCCACCGGTACTGTTATCTAAGCAATGATAAATTGAATTCAGAAGAAAGGACTGTGTGGACAAATGTCGTAAAAATAACTATTTTAAAGACCATTCTATAGTTCTATGCTTTGCCAATGTAAATTCATAGGCCTAACACCATAGCTGTCGTAATAATTTTACTAGCTTTCGTATGATACCAAATATATTCAAATTGAGTCTTTCAGTGATAAACTAGTTTGTTCAAAATACGATTTTTTGGGTAAAAGTATGTACTTTTGCATTTTTTGTCATATCTGGCACTTAAATCCATATTTCAGTATGGCAACAGCCCATTCCGTGTGAGCCAAGAGTTGGTGATGAGGATTCATCTTGTTGACATCTTGTAACAAATGATACCTACGAAAAACAATTTTTGAGCACTTTCAATCTGATGGCCACCCGTCTATGAGGTCCTGGCTGAGCATTTTAATTTTAAAGACCCTCCATTTGTGAAAGTACTGTACTTTCCTTGCCACCCCCCTTCTATTGGACTATTATAAACTGTTCTGAGACGTAATTTTCAGTCCTTCTAACCATGAAGGAAGAAAACCCCATGTTCTAACTAACAACGATGCATACAATTTATATAAGCAGTTTGTTTTCAGTAATTAACGCTATTGATTTCTATATAAGCAGGGACGAGAACTTGAGAGGCTGTTCAAAAATTCATTTTAGTTTTTTCAAAGTTTATTTTTTTGTGTGGAGCATTAATATCTTACATGGATTGTTATTCTGGTTCTGGTATCTGGTAAAAATTACCATTTTTGGTAAAGAAGCGCTGACCCAGAGCCTCACTGCTGTTCTTGTTCTTGTTACCAAAACTTTAAAAGCGTCCAGCGTTGCCAGTTTTGAACGAACGTGCAGGAAATTTTGTACGCATAAACTAGAGGGGATTTCCAACAAGTTAGACCCCAGGGTTCCCCTACACCTACAAATCAAAACAGGGGTTTCAGCAAGGACTGTACATTACTGACATTTACCACTACCGTAATAATGCACGTTGCATGAATGGCGCGGTCGGTTAAGAGTATAACGCGTCTTGGTATTCATGGGTTTTTTTTCCAATTTATTTATTTATTCTAATTTTGGACAAATGATCATTCTAAATAATGTTTTTTTTTTTTTTTTTTTTTTGCACAAATAAACATTCTAATTATCAAAGAATTCTATCTTATTAGTTCTTCCAAAAAACCCAATATAATAACTTGCGCCTGTAGCGTATTTAAGAATAGAGGAACGCGCGGACCTGGTGAGCGGTGGTCGCTCTTGTTTTTTTTTTTCAGAACTTGTTCTGTTGGAAATACGTATACGGTCTATAGTTGCGTCCGTAGACCGTATCTGATTGCCGTATCAATGAGAGGTTAATTCGATGTACCAGGTGGCTCAAAAATACAAATTATCTCTTCTTTACGTCACTTCTGGTTACACAGTGCAGGTAGTGCACTTGTTTGTTCTATAGCCCTACGTCATTTGACTTAAAAAATACTCAGACGCCGAGAGCCCACTATCGATGAACAGCCTACCGATATTTCAACATCGATAACTTTCGGGATGTATATAGGCCTATATTTTATTATAAATGGGGGGGGGGAAGGGGGATTTTCATATTTGGGGATGGGCGGGCGGCAGGGGAAGTGTGGTGCCTTCACAGCCATCGCCCTCTTGTCCCTTCCTGCATACAGTCATTTGTGACAATAACTACCTACTATGCTGAGGGTCTTTACAATGATTGATGTCTATAATGTTTCAATGCCGTTTTTTGTTACTTTTTTAGTAAGCCAATAGTCGTACCCATATCATCTGGTTAAAACAGGGAACAAGAAATGTATAGTTTATACCGAATTTATAAACAACATAAACATCTGGTTTTTAGTTTCAGTACTCAGGTGGATCGACGGATGTTAAATCTATTTTCAGGGATACAGAGAAGTCAAAATCAAGCATGCAAGTTGTGTAAATCAATGAGTTACAAAACTAACATATAGCCTTCAATTAAATAAAATTGAAAACACTGTTTTTGATTCGAAGTCATAAACATATTTTTCTGTACGAAAGTTCGTTTTTCATGCCTATCGGTTCATCGATTCATGGAAAAAAGAATAGGCCTACGTATGCAACTAATATATTTTGTAAGTATATGCACACATAGGCGGCTAGGTCTAAAGTAGGCCTAACTGCCTGACCGTTTTCAAGAGGGGAAACCTTGAATTTTGAAGAACTTAAAGTCATTACGATACCTCAGAAGTCGGGAAAGCTCATTCCCTGACACTGTCTAGGAATCAACATTTTCCCGGGGGAGGACCGGGATCCCCCTTTATTATTAGGTTTTTTTTTAACATTTTAAAACCCCCCTCCCAAAAAACCCCCAAATGTTACTTTAATAATTGTCTAAACTGCACTATGTTAGGTTAAGTTGATAGTTTTTACGTTACTTCAAAATGAGTGAATTTTAAATATTGATTTTTGCTATTTTTCAGAGACAACAAATCTTTTAAGGTGAATTTTCATTATTCCATGTACTAATTTATTTATTTATTTGGATATCAGATCGGCGGCACACGTTTACAGTGAGTTACCGGTGCATCCTTATAATCAACAGTATATCAAAAGAACAGAAAAAAAGTAACTGAACATAATGCTCTGTAATCTACCTACAGGTTAACTAACTAACAAACTAAAAACAAAGAAGCACATTAAGTTACTACATTTTGACACCAGTCTACAAAACGTTGGTTTCATAAAGAACGGTAAAATCAACAGATTAATGAGTTGCATAAAGTCATTCGTATACCTTAAACTCTTTCTTCCAATGCAGGCCTACTCCAACCTACTTCTACCCCTCCCTCCCCTACTTCCTGATCCCTAATCTGTCGTAAAAGAATACTAGACAACTATAGTACTAGTACATGGAATATTTTAATCGAAAATTTAATTTGTTTTTAAGTAACGTGTACCCATTTGTCCGTCTTTTCTTCCGTTTTTTCATCTCTTTTTATTGGGGGCTCACTGAATCCGCCCCTTAAAAGTGTAAACCGTTCCAGGAAGTGAGACTTGTCAGGGGCGGATCATGAGATGTGTAAAAGGGGGGAAGGGCGAAAGGGGGATCGAAAGTGGGACCAATCGAGACAACGCCATATGTGGATGAAAATAGAATGCTTGTCTCAAGTTTTGTTTTTGTGTATCACACAATAGAGGGCAGTATATCAATTTTATTTCAAAGTAACAATCTGGGAAATTCCCAGTCTGAAGTTTCTTGGTACAGTACTCACCATTATGAGCAGATTAGGTTGGCATACTTCTGTTACACACAATATTTTTATGTTAAATATAATATTAATATTTAGAGCGATACAGATACAGAGCAGTCAAAGTCGCAAGTTGGCCTCAATCAGTAAGTTACATAAATAATGTCAGTTATTCTTTCAACTTTATCAAACGATCATCGAATCAATAGTAGGCCTAGTAGTACTACCAGGGAGTTGTTATAGTGACACTTTAATAAACTCCCTGGTAGTACTAAATAGTAGGATAGTAGTACAGTTTACTCTTACAGTATTTTCCACTGACCGGGTGGTGCTAAGGCGTATACAGTACTCAGCGCCACAATTTGAAATCCAGCCAAACCGCTCAAAAAATCATGTTCTCACTTTAATGTGCTGATTCCAGGATGATAATGATTCTTCACTTTGTAGGGGCCTACACAATATTTGTTTTGTTAACTAGAACACAGCATTTCCATGATTTGAGAGGGCTAATCTCTCACTGCTCGCACCTAATTGTAAGCTGGTTTCCCCCGGACATTTCATCCCCAGACAATTTCATCCCCAGACAATTTCCTCCGGACACTTTCCCCTGGTAGTCCTCCCAGACATTTGTCACCCGTCACATTACCCTCAGACTGTTGTCCCCAGGACAATTCTCCTGAACTCATCCCCCCATTTTAATTTCAATTATACATTTTAATTTATAATACATTTTAATTTTTTATTTAAGTTTTAAAGGAAGTAGTTATTTCTATGATATCCATTATTGAAACACTGATGGCAGGACTGATTGGTAAGAACTAATTTTTGCCCAGACTTAGTGTGTCCTAATTTTTTGCCAATTTCAGACTTAAAATATTACTATTTCATTTATATGTTTACACACATTTCAAACTTACAGCAGTACATACAGTATTTATAGGGTATTACCATGAAACTTATCCCTCAATGATTAAACATAGTCACTTTATCCCTCCATTGTCACACCTACTGCATTAGGCCGACCAGCCCTCCATAAACTAACGTTAGAATACCGCACTTTCGGCGGTAAACAACAATTAAAACCTCATAAAAAGGGCAACTAATCCGTTTACCTATAATTGAATCCAAGGACACCAGTGTTAAACACTCAGTACTTATCCTTGATAATGTGTTAATCCAATTAATATAGTGAGATAACCCTAACGTTAGTTTATCGAGGGCGGGGTGAGCTAATGGCAAGTAAGGATAAGATTTGTTGGTTTTATAATTTTCTTAAAATAAAAGCTTCATTGATATTGATAAAGAGCAAATGTAGTAAACTTTGTATTCTATATGGAGCATTATTAAAAGTTGAAATAGATAAAAGTATTTTAGTTTTATAAAAAAATAATTATGTAAAAATTATAGCTTTGTAAGTTTTTACTTTCAGTATGGTAATTCATTTCTTATATTAAAGACACTTTACTACCTACATATTTTCCATG
>NW_022688869.1:379578-467483 GCF_011630105.1 Anneissia japonica | reverse complement strand
CAGTATTATAGGGTATTACCATGAAAGTTATTCCTCTATGATTAAACATAGTCACTTTATCCCTCCATTGTCACACCTACTGCAAGTAAGGATAAGATTTGTTGGTTTTCTATTTTTTTTAAAATAAAAGCTTCATTGATATTGATAAAGAGCAAATGTAGTAAACCTTGTTTATTCTATATGGATATTATTATTAAAAGTTGAAATAGATAAAAGTGTTTTAGTTTTATAAAAAAATAATTATGTAAAAATTATAGCTTTGTAAGTTTTTACTTTCAGTATGGTAATTCATTTCTTATATTAAAGTTGTTACTTGTGCAATTGATTGAATAAATATTTACTATAAAAGAATGAAAAATCTTGATGTATTCCTTGTATTTAAATTCTTCTTTTATTTAACACGTGACGTAAAGGGGTGAGGGGTGGAGTCCATTAGGAAATTTTGGAAAAAAGTAACACTAAGACAGTCGAACACGGCGTTTTAATCTAAAGAATTAGATTGTGTTGCTATTGTTATGAGGTCGTGAAAAATATATTTGATAATTCATAAACACATTTTCTGCCGAATGATTATTATGTTGAATATTATGTTGGCATTAATTTATTATATACTTATAAATAACATACAACAAATACCGATGTATGGTAACTATACCAAAAGATTGTACTTTTATTCTATCATTTAGCAACCACCACGAGCCACAAAAACCAACACCAACTGAAGTACTGTAGTAATAAATAGGCCTAGATATGATCTTTTCTCTTTTTTCTTTCTTCTCTCCCCCCCCCCATCCCTCTCTCTCTCTCTCACTTTTTTTCCCTGTGGCCAGGGGAGCCCCCCCCCCTGGATCTGCCCCTGGGCCTCATATTTTTAATTTAAGTTAAATAAAAAGTAAATAAACTAAATATATAAAACTTCGTATTTCAGCAAAACCCTGTAGAAAACTACAGTCATGGCAGACTGGGCAGACTCAACAAACTCAGGTGTAGAAGTAATGGCAAAGCAAGATGTAGCAGAAGAACAGAACCATGCATTGGAAAATGAGTCTAATGAGTCTATGTCCGAGACTGGATCTTCAAATATTGTAGAGGGCGGTGTTGATGATGACAGCAGTACACTTCTTCACTTCAAAGAATCTAAAGAAAGTGGTTCCAGATTGCATACTGTACCAAGGTTCCAAATTTCGACTTTAACAACAGATAGTATGCTTGATAAATCTGCACTATTGATACAGAGATCATCAACTCCAAATCAATGCCATCAGCAGGAGACTGGTGCATCAAATCTGCTGGAAGATGCTTCTGGAGATCATAGCCACAGCACAAACATAGCAGAGGAAAAGTTAATCGTTCCTCAATCTGGCATCAGTTATGCTGATTCAAATGGATACCTAGATAAACAGCATGAAACAGATGCACATTCAGTAGAAGAAAATGGTAAAGAGAATAGTGGAGACCTCATAGGGAAGACATCCCTTCCAGATCATCCTTTATCTGGAAAAAAGAAACAATCCGATATTTCTGTGGTGAATCTTAATAGAATTATAAAACTGGCACAAAGACGAAAGAAAGAGCTCTTTAAGAGTCATGTGGATGATTTAAAAAGTTTGGAGGCATCTTCAAATAAAGGTGATGTTGAAGATTCAAAGGGAAAAACCACTGGTGGATTCCAAAGCTGGGATGGTTTCCATAGACAACCACACAAAGAGGAGGTTGAAGAGGATAATAAGGATTCGGCATTTGAATTACAATGTAAAACACATGGCCGTCCAAAATCACATTTTTGCATTAGCTGTGAAGTATATACATGTTTCCAGTGTTTATATACGCACTTTGGACATGATGTAAAACATAAAGATGAGATTGTTAACTCAATAATGGTATGTATAATAGTTATCGTAGTTCTGGTGTAAGCCCACCCCTTTGAACAGAAAATTCTTCCGATTTAAGCGGAGGGAGGTGGGCTTGTACTACCAGTGGAATATTCTGTTCATAAAAACGTTTTAACTGTTAATTCAAAGGTAAACAACAAACACTTCACACCCAATTTAAAGCTAATCTTTTTTTTTTTTTTTTTTTTAAAATTCAGTTGAGCCCCTTGTTTTGGACCCATCAGACTTTGACCCTTTCAGTAGTTAATTAGAGCATCCACTGCATAAATATAAATATACGTACCCACTAAACATATTTTTACACATCTACTCTCAGTTTAAATCGTAAAAATCACAGTCTGTAAAACAACAAGGTAATACGTCCTTAAGTCATTTGCATTGCTATCAATCAATCAATCAGAATACTTCACAATCAAAAGTAATACAGCTACTTTTGCTATAAGTTTTAAGTTTAATTATATTTTTGTTTGTGTTGTTTTGTTTTTATTTGCTCTCATTTCTTGATGTGGTGTACCATTTGATATTCTAAAATCATGAATTTTGTGATGTTGGAGGTAAACAATTCAAATAATGAAATTCATTTTCAATATTTAGCCCAAAATGGACAATAATTATTATTTTCTTCTTTGTAGGAAAAGATAAAGTTCATGTCGGACTGTATTGCATCTAGTAAAAGCCTTGTGAACCTCCACGGCAGGAATGCAATTAAACAACAGTTTTTGGTGAGATATTATTTCATTTTCATTTATTCATTTATGCTTTTCTGAGATACACTTCCAATACAATGTACTGATTTCCGAGGTAGTTCAGTTAGATAAACAATATACAAGTAATAAACTTAAACTAATATATAACAAAACAAACAATCAATAAAAATAATTAAAAACAAGAGTTTGATTACTATGACGAGAGTTGCTGGTACCGGTTAACGGGTTGGATAGACACGAATGGGACCCTTAGGGGAAGGAAAATAATTGATCAAGTTCCTAGACCACATATCTAAGCACTTTGTATTCTTTGGCAAAATGTGCTATATAATTTAATATATTTAGATTTTTAAAATATTCAATTTAGAATATAGAGTTAACTATGAAGTGAAAATCATATTAAAATACAATAATTAATGTAAGTTTAGTCTTCTCACCAGGAATTTGATAGTGTAATCTTTGGATAGTAGTGTTTTAAGTAATAGGTAGGTATAGTGTATCTTTGATGTCACCATAATTTTCTTCTGTGTAAGTTGACCTACAGTATAAGGCAACCCCATAAAATAAATTTTTATATTTGACATATTTCGCTAGGTATGTTTTACTCCTTATACAAATTTAATTTTAATGTTTAAACTTGGTAAACAATGTGTTGTAAGATATGTATAAAGTCAATTACAGGCTACTGTACTTAGGAAGTTTGCATTTTCATTTCTGGTATTTTATTTATTACAGAATAAAAAATAGTTGGCCAAAAACAAGTTTAGCATTATGGCTAATTCAGTATAAAAATAATTAGCCAAATGTAAATTTGATTAGCCAAAACAAAATGTAAGCAATGATAGCTTTAATTCACCATAGATTTTTGGCTAATTTTGAATGACAATATTTAGCAAAATTCAGGTATTATTATAATTTGCCTATTTGGCTAATTATTACAGCTTAAACACAGAGAGTTATTTAATAAATTACTTAATTGTTTCATTAGGGCTTAAAACAGAACACAGATGGTTATTTAAGAAAGTTTGGAGAATATAAATGTGCACAAATTAAACGACTGAACCAGGAGGAATCCAGATTACAAGATGAGATTGCAGACATGCACCAGACCAAGAAACAGATATGGAAACAAAAAAAGCAGTTGTTGAAAAATGTTGAAAAAGACCTTCAAATTATAATTGCAAAAGCTAAACTCAACGGGAATTCAGGAAATGAGCAAGTAAGGCTCCCTTCTATTATGATAAATGAAAACTGTAGTATTGTATATTGTTCCCCAAGCATATAGTAGTATGATTTGAAAATCATGGATTACAGGAAAGAGACCACTTAAAATTAAATGCAGGCTCCAGAGGATTTTTTTTTACATGTTGTAGAACTGATCTTTCTAAGACACAAAAGCATATTTGACAAAAACACTTGGAAGCGGTTAACAAAAAACTTATTTTTGAATATTTAACTAACTGCCCTCTTTTCCACCTTTTCCCCATCAGTTTTAAATATCCATAAATCTTTATCTCATTAACTGCTTCCAAATTTTTTGTCAAATGTATTTTTTATGTCTTAGAAAAGTTCTACAACTTATCAAACAAATTTTCTCCTGCAGAGCCTGGCTTTAATATTTGTACATAGTTTGGTAACTGCATCTATTCCCTTTGACTGTCTGTTCTCTAATGTGAGTTCTTTGACCTCATTTCAATTTTTTTCAGTTTAGTGGTCACAAAACTCCCTCCATCGATTCTGGCTACGAACCGTGTTTTGTTAACGGCTATATAGCCCATTCATCTTCATTTTATCCTCCTAAAATCAACATATATTATCTTACAATTATTAATTTCTACTATGTTTTTCTTTCAGAATTTACAACAAAAGTTACAGTATCTAAAAAGGTAGGTTTTCCCGATCCCTATACAATTTGAAAATCATTTTACAAATCATGATAATAATTAAGATAATAATAATCATAATAATAATTAAATTATTATATTACCATAAATGTTTATATTTATTAATTTTTTTTATTTATTCATTTGTCTACTTCTTGATTTATTGATTAGTCATACAAATTTTTTTTTATTGAATCTTAGATCTATTTGTTATTTAATGTATTTGAAATGTACATATTATATTTTAAATATGTGTTCTTTTATAATCCCCATCATTGTATGCAAGGTGCTATATTTGTAGCATTGCTATTTTTTCCCAAAATACAGTGTAAATATGTAAATATTTACAAAGAATCTTCACCAATCATTAATTTGACAAATTTTATTCATCTGACATATTAGAGGGCAAGAAATTTTGGATAAGTTACCATCGCTTTACTGTCAGGTATTGTCGCATGAAGTGGACCCAGAACCAGTAGATATTCAGATGGATCCAATTTCGAACAAATGGAAGTTTGTTAAGAGTAGCACAGGTATTTCTTTTACTGATAAGTTCACCTTGTTAAAAATATAACAGCAACTGTGCAACTATTCTTTTGTCAGGGCGCTTTTTTGAATTTACATTTTGATGTTTTTATTTTGATACTTCTTGTTCTAGCAAATTTTAAAATTTTGCATTTTGAAAGTGTTTAAATATTCTAGAATTTTAGTTTAATATTTTAATTTAAAGTTGCTATTTCATAGTACTTCAGTTTAGCTCTGGCTGCTAATGTTGTAGTATTGTGTAGAGAATAAAAAACTTTAAATTTTGAATTTGGTCTGTACAGTATACAAGAGTGTTGTTCAATAAACAATTCCAATATTGAAATTTATATTTCTAGCTAATCACAAACCATAAAGCATTATTTATTTATGTGTTTATTGACCATTAGTATGTAATTCCTTTACTAGTTTTTAAACCAGAATTAGATGAGTCATTGACTTATTGTGCAGCAGTATCCAAGAACGTGAAATTTAAGGTAAAATAATTTTTGAAGCATAGTTAATTTAATAGCATAATTACAGTAGAACCTCTTTTTTACATACCCCAGTTATACAAACCCTCGGTTTTACTTACGCCTCCAATTGACGATGATGTCATCAAAACCCCCGAAAATATTCAAAACAAACTGCCCTTTTCAGAGCAATCATAAGTAAAAAGAGATTTGTTACTTTCTGTCTGCTTATTATTTCAATACTATAACAATAAACAAACCATATGCAATGTATTTTCATTAAACAGCAATGTTGAATGGGTCTAATACTGGGTTGTTATAATCTAAAACCATGTGAGCTAAGCGAGTTGAACAACTACCAATGATGCTCAAAATAATTGCTTTTCTCCTTGGCTTCGTGTGGAAAACTCGTCTGATCGAATTTTCTACACGAAGCTGAGTAGGCATAATTTTGTACACAAGTGCTAATTGGTTGGCTCGCCCAGTGTAATGCAAGTGGTTGCTGTTTCACGTACATTAACGCTAATTGGTTGGCTTGTCCAGTGCAGTGCACATGGTTTTAGTTTGTCCCAGCATAGAGCAAAGAAACAGAAACTGTTTCTTTGCTCTATGGTCCCAGCAGGCAGGCCCAGACAACACCAAGCTCTGTTGTTTAGAATAGCCATGAAGGGGAATTCCCAAGTTATACCTTTGTTGTATAGGTAATCTTAAAATATTTTTATGTTCCTTAGTTAAATAAAGGACATAAAGTGATGAATTAATGCTCTAGACACATGGTTTTATTTGAACACTTTATTGTGACATCGTAAATTAATGAATAAAAACGCTAGACACATGGTTTTATTCGTAGGTCTAGCCTAGGTAACATCGTTCGTTCATTCATAACATATGTTTATTGAGTATTTGGTCAAAGTTCACCACAAATTTAACCCAACCTCAATTATATGAATCCCCCGATTCACGTACGCCCTCCGGTCCCGTACCGTACCGTACGTAAAATCGAGGTTCTACTGCATGTATTAATACAAATAATGTTTTCCCTACCTGACATGTTATCATACTGCTTGCGAAAAAGCAAATGGTTTAGGTGGGAATTGAACCCACAACCTCCAGATAACTAGGCTAGTTTGTTAACCAGTCGATCACCGAACTTGGTGGCTACCGTTGAGTCCAATCCCCAAGTAGCAGTGGGTACTGCAATACTATTCCAATGGCATTTTTAAAAGTTATTTAAAAAATTATTTATTTGATTGTTTATGTAATTATTCTTGAAATGATTTATGTCTTGAATATACAGGTGGTATGGTTATTATTCATATCTTATTCCACCTTTGAACAGAGCAACTGAGAATAGGGCATATGTTTGTGTATGTCATCACCAGTTTAGGCATACAGTACTTCACATATTTGTAGCCCTGAAATTTCACTGCTGAATCCGGAGCAATAAATCCAGAAACAGAAATTTAATGTGTTTGCTACATTTCGATAGCATCAAGTTTTATGTGACATGCCTAAATATGGTCATGATGACATCACATCATGACCATGTATAGGCACATCATAACTATATATGGGCATACAGCAGTTTTTTTATCAAAGAAAATTTGATAGCGTCGACAGAGCTTAAAAAGGATCATGAGGTTTATTTGAGAGTAGCACTTGAATATTAATGTGAATAAATTGATCATGTTTAGGAATGATACACAATTTTAATAATAGTTTAAAAGAATGAGGTAAAATCCAAGTATTTATTAGTTATTAACATGTATCTGTTAAAAATTTCCACCTTTTTTCTTCTTATTTAGGCCACAGAAGGATGTGACAAAGTGCATCGTGGTGCAGAAAATGATATTAAAGTTAGATATCGGACTGTATCCAGTATGACTGAATTTGAGAACTGGTCTTTTGAGGTAAATATTAGGTTTAATTATTATAATAATAATTTTATATGATTTCATTCAAAGTTTAACTTAATTTTTTATTTTTATAATTTTGTATAATTTATAAAATGAAAAGCCCAAAATGGAATATGGTTCATCTGTTTGAAAATTCAAAAAGTGTATTAAAATCCTTTTTTTTTTTTTTAATTTTATTTAAAAAATACATGCAACAATAACAATGCGATGGAATACAAAAGAAATTACACGGATAAGAAGTCAGTAGAAGCCTAAGAAAATAACTTTTACCTTTTTACTTGCTTGGTAGTCAATAATATATAAAAATTTTAATGTCATTTCCGAGTGTGGGTACTTTTCCAACATTACTGATTTATGCAAAGCATTGTTGATATTCTTGAATTTCTTCTGTTTTTTGGCACTTACTACATTCCTACTACTTTTGTTGTTTTCAATAAAAATCAACACAATCAATAAACACCTTCCTAATCACATTCTGTCTACTCAAAATTGATGTGACCCTGTTTTTGTGGTTCCAGATCTGTTTGGTAGTCTATTTTCTAGCCTAATAAACATTTTTGTTCCTAGAAGCCACCATACCAAATAGCTACTTCCATATGGATCCTACCTCTTCTATATTTTTGGCAGGAATACTAATGGTATAAATACTTCTCTTTTAATAGGAAATACGTTGGTCGCACTATGTGTCTGAGAAGATTGTATCATCATCCCAGCAGAATAAACTGATGCTAGACCCATTATTTGACTTTGGGACTTCGTTTGTAGGCTTAAACAGTGCAAAGTCAACAGTCACAAGTACTTGGTTTTCACCATCGAAAACGTCATCCAGAACTGCCTCTTTGTTTGAAAGAAAAAAAACTTTGTCTGCTAAAACTGCAGTTGTTAAAACTTCAAATCAAGCAAAGTCAACAGTCACAAGTACTTGGTTTTCACCATCGAAAACGTCATCCAGAACTGCCTCTTTGTTTGAAAGAAAAAAAACTTTGTCTGCTAAAACTGCAGTTGTTAAAACTTCAAATCAAGCAACGCCAACAACATCATCTTCGGGAACATGCAGTTTTGGTAGTAATATATCTGCATTTGAGCAACAGAAAACATCTTTAGACCCAACAAAACCAGTACAATATTCAGGAACATTCAGTTTTGATAGTTTTTTAGCAAAATTCGAACAACCGAAATCATCATCAGACCAAACAACGTCAACAACAATACATAGTTAAATATTAATAAAGAAAAAAGCCAACCGAGATGATGATAGAATAATTATTACATAAATTAGACAACAAAGATAGACCATCATGATTGGCGAGGTTTATCAGTATCACCCTCCGAATTTTTATTATACCAACAAGAAACACTATATATTATTTTATATTCAGTTTAGTTTCTTTTAATGATCTTAATAAAAACTTTATAATTATTTAATATTGTAATGTATTGTCATAATACAAATAATAATTTGTATTATTTTCTTTCAAGTTATCCTTTTTAAATGAAGAATTTTATTACCTTTTAAAAATTTAATTTTCCCCCTACTACACTATGATGATTTCCTAGCGCCACCCCTGCTACAAAGTAACTTCTCAGATGCATGGGTTGAGAGAAATATTGATATTTTGTAGCCCAATAATATTGAATACCATAGTAAAAGTACAATTGTATTGTACTATAAGTTGATTGTACGAAATAAGTTGATAGATACATATACTGATTTTATCTACTTGCAGTGGCGTATCTAGGGTTCTTGAAGTGGGGTGATGATGGGGGTGGGGGCAAGAAGGTGAATTGCGGGGATAGATGTTTGGTTGAGGAGGTGCTAACTCGCAAAATAAGATGATTTTACTGTAGGTGCTTTTGAACATTTCCATGATTTTTTGGGGGCACGAGTAATTTTGGAGGGGCGTGCACATCCCCTAGATATGCTACTGACTACTTGAGTGTCACATGTTTTTGCTTTGAAAATTTCCAGTTGGGGAAAGTGATTCGTGGCGTCAGGGCCAGATTAATAGGGGCTTTGGGGCGCCAGCCCAGGCCAATTACAGGCCCCAAAGGGAAAATACAGGCCACTGAACCCCAGAAAATCTGGTTTTATGTTTTAGGTTTACTTGCAATTACAGCCCCAGGGCCCACAGCCCTTTAATCTGGCCCTGGTTGGGTCCTCTGGCCCTGTACCCCCTGTACTTTACAGGCCACTAGAAACGACAAAACTGCTGTTATTCTTTTGTTTTGTCAAGTTTGTTTTCTGTGAACTTCATTCTAAAGCCAGGCACACACTATGTCATACGAATCCATCTGCGTGAGGTGCCTGGTTATTTTGAGGCTCATTGTTCTTATTTTTGGGCCGATTTCCGGCTTGCTCAAATTATTGAGCTATTTCCCGTACGATTAAAATCGTAACGGTACTGGGTTTGGTCTACAGGAGCTCGTGTTTCGTACAGGTCATTCCATTCATAGAAAAAGCCTTTAATGGTGAAAGCGTACCTGTCATTAGCCATAGTAGCCTAGGTCAATACATAACACCGGCTGTATGAAATTTATTATAAGATTGAAAATGTTAATCTTATTATTGCAGTAGTGATACACTATGTACACGGTTTAGTTATTGTTATTTATTTGTTAACGTTATCATATTAATATATAAATTTAATGTATTGTTTAAGTATGAATTACTATGTCCATGTTATCTATTAAAATTGTATATTTAAATAATATAGTAATAGGCACTGATAGCCGAGGTCTAGTCTAGACCAGTCCTAAAACAAATGAATATGTGAGTGTATAAAACTATGAAAAATATGAAGAAAAAAACGCAAAATTGTGAAAGAATAAAGGAAGAAGGAAGAATAGGAAAGAGATTTGGAGCAGCTGAAATATTTTCCGAAAATATACAAAAGTAGTCAATATGCTATTATTGCATTAAGTTTTTGTAAACAATTTTTTGTACACTTTTTAAACATAGAAAATGATTAAATATACAGCAGTATACACTTTACTAGAATGTAGGTGAAAGTGGCTCCACAAGAAATGGCTCCAAATGCCAGATAGATACACCTACAGTCTGTAGGCCTACTGTATTATAGTAGAGTATTACATTGTCACATCTACTGCACATAAAGTATGGATATAATTTTTTTATTTAAAAAAAATAAAAACCTCATTGAAATTTTACATCAGCCTCAATTTGTTCTTAATTTTTAAGCAGTTTCAGCCTAGTGTTCTTATAAAAAAAAAAGTGTATAAGGGGTACGGTAGAAGGCCATCGAGGTAGTATTACCCTAGGGGGTCCGGGGGAATTTATTTTTGTGATCTAGACGTCTCAAAATAACCTCTAAAGCGTTTTGGGCGATCAATTTTTTTTTTCTTTTCTTTTTTTTTTAACCTTCCAAAAGAGGCCCCCAAATCAGCCCCTGATTTTTGGCTAGAAAACACCTTGTTTTTTTTTCCGAGCCGGCACTGACTCATCTGTAAAGAAGAGTAAACCTGAGCATGACGTGGCCATAAGACAGTGTGATGAAGATTTTTGGATGTGCACTGAAACGTCAAATTTTGGGTGCAGCCCCAGCCATTCACTTCGGCCCTCCGACCCATTTTAATGCCCATCCCATGGTTTAGAGGTAGTAAGCGAAAATAATACCTCCAAGAAAGGAGGCGCGAGGAAATTAGGATGTTAAATGGTACGACACGCTACAATACAAATTATGGAAACATTAATCCTCCAAGTGCATTTTCTGTAGGAATAATTGTAAGCACGCGCCTCTTTGCCTTGCGTTTTCTATCGGCATATGATGAGACACCTGTTCCGCAGTGGCACCTGTATTATGAAACACCTTGAAGTTTTGCCACCATTGTACCCGGACATGAATCATTCACAGAGACAGGCTAAACGCGGAGAATCTTATTTACAAATTAATTGATTATTTATTTCAACTTTACAATAAATAAATCATGGGAACATTTGTGAACATAATGAGGGCGCTAGTTACAAACAAACCAATACGGGAATTTCCCTTCATGCTGCTTGCCAAGGCTGGAGGACATCACGCCAAATCCCGATATCCGATTAGAATGGGACTGCAGCTTTGGTATGATTAGTTCTATTTTTTATATTAAACACTACATTTTGCCGTTCTTATTGAGTTCAGCAATGAGGTGACTATCGTAATTATAACTCAGGTGTTACGATCCGAAACGTGTAGGCCTAGGGTAGTAGTAGGCCAAGCCAGACAGGGGACCTTAGTAAAGTGTAGGGCAAGCTTGTACTAGCTGCTAGCCGAGCTTCTAACTAGCTAGGCCTAGTAGCCAAGCCAGGCATTGTTGGCTCTCTTGCTAGTCTTAAAACCTGATCAGAGTTATCCTCTACCTAGTTTAGGCCAAGAACAGTTGTGTATAACCTAGTCTAAGCATAATAAATAATAATAATAATAATAATAATAAATACGAAAAATGATAATGAATGAATGTGATACATACATTTCATACACCAACCTATTTACAGTTGCAGAATGCCACACCTTCGGTACGCCAAGGTCAAAGACAGTGGCAGCTTTTGGATAATTTTTTTTTTTTTTTGGGTGGGGCCCCCCTAAGCTGTCTGACTATCGAGCTTGATCTTGTATGCATGACCCCCTCCCAGACCTGCCAACCCTTGGGTCATGAAAATCTGGAGATTTTTTTAAGAATCTTAAAAAAATCTGTAGATTTACCAAAAAATTTGGAGGTTTCCATAATTAACCAAGAGATGATGCAAGATACAAAATCACATGCCACTACAAATCATTGGCCCTTAATGTGACATTCGAATTGAAAATGGCTGCTTGTTTATGCACCGTGAAGCGAGCAGGCGGCGAAAACATTGAATAATAACGATCAAATTATGCATGGAGTATTTTTGGGGAGATGGGGTGGCCTGTGAAATCAGGTGAAAATTACATTCGATCAGGAGAACTGGAGATTTGTTTAAATATCGGGTGACACGCGACAGGATCGGGTGAGTTGGCAGGTCTGCCCTCCCAATTGTGATTTTGTTTTTAAAGAGGGACCTCTGGATGGCCTGAAATGGCCCATGTTTTGGCTTGGCGTATATGCCATTTTTTTTGTAGTCCGACTGCCTGACAAGCTCAGATGGTGGGGTCTTGACTTGTCTAATAGGTGACTTACTTAACACCCCCCCCCCCCCCCCCCCCCCCCCGCCTTCCCGCTGGCACCGCCACTGGTCAAGTACAGTCAAATGAAATATTTATAAACAACTCATGATACACTAACTATATTTTATCAATTTCTAGACCATGTAGCGAAATATGGGGATTTTTTTATTTATATGGAATATAATTAATTAAAAAAAATACTGTACTATATTATCATTCACCTTAGATGCTTGGGATTCCTTAGGATGAAGGTCCTTACTTGCAGTGTCTGCTTCCTTTCCGATGACAAATCCATCGTACTGAGTTGCTGCCATAGCATCTGCAGAGCTTGTGCTCTAGAAGAAGTCCAGAAAAAGAAATCCGTATGGAAATGTGGCAATGGTAATCCATTTGTGTGCCCAAAATGTAATGGATCTATGAGAACCCAGAGTGGTTCCGATTTGACTTTGGAAGTTGTCCAAGACATCTTTGAAGCATCCATAGGTGAGGAAATTTGACTAATCCATTTTTTTTACCCAAGTGCATTGGTGTATCTATTAGTCTTGAAATGGGGGGTTGGGGCGCTAAGGTGGAGTATTCAGGGCTTGATGATTACGTTTTCTTTTAAATTTTCAATAGAGGGAAGACTGGGGGTGCAAGCATTTTTGGTTGGTGGGGGTGGGGGCACAAGTGTGAACCCTCTTGATATGCCATTGCCTTAGTGTATGTAGTACTGTTTCCTAGGAGCTACAGTATGGATATGATATAATGAGTATAGGCCATCCATTCAATTGATACGTGTTATCTATTTGACTTTTTGAATTTGGCGAGTTTATTTTTACAAAATCACAAAGTTTTATATACCTGTTTTACTCATTTTTTCAATTAAATTTTTTTACCAGATTCCAAGCATGAGTTGCCTGCTGAAGAAAATGTATATCATGTTGCTGAAAAAGGCGCAGTCAAGAAGAAAGAAATCCGATCCAATCCAAAACATGTATTTTTTTTATAATACTCTCTATACAATACTATATGACTGTAAAACTGTTTTATCGCTAATAAACCAAGCACAATTGATGTAAACTTACTGCGAGCTTTTACCATTAGGCTTATTCGACTGGTTCATTTCGTTGAGTATAATTTTCATTTGACTGGTTTGTAGACTTTGTAGATAATGAAAATTAATGTAACCAGAATGCGTTAATCAGTGTTAAGCTATGCACATGACCAAAAAAAAATATGGCCGTTCGGTCAGTTTAGCAACAACATTTGCGTTAATATAATTTAGATTAAATTTCAGAAAATAAAAATTGTAATATTTACCTACATTGAAGTCAAAATAATTGTAGCTAACAGAATTCAAGAACTGGATGAAAACATTTTTTTACGAATAAACCATAGTGCCACAATCTGAAGCAGCCTTAATTACACAGCGTGTATCGCGGTAACTATGCAGCCATTTTGTTTTGTCGAGTATTTACCAGTTTTATATTCGACTGGTCGTCTTCGTTAAGTAGGATTTTACCACTGCACAGGTGGGCGTGGTTAAACGAAGAATGACAGTCGAATGCGGCCAATGTTCTCAACATGAGTTCATTAACTATGTAAGCTAGCATCTGTTGTTGAGGATTTACATCCATTGTGCTTGGTTTATTACAGTTAAACTTGCCTAAGTCGACTTTTCCTATTAGTCGAATAATTTCTAAGTTGATCTAATTTTACATGGCAAATTGTTGTGTATTTCATTATTTAACAATCTGTAAGTTGAATTTTATTTAAGTCCAACAATATTTCAATCGCATTTTGGATTCGACTTAGGCAAGTTGAATTGTATTGATAAAACAGTTCTACAGTTTATTTTAAGCAAACCAGATGAAAATTTTCTATGTTGTTATTATGCTTATAACAAAATTTGGAGGTATTTTTACGTAGTTATACCCTACACTACATTACCTAAGTTTTTCCAAATGAGAAAATTGTATCTTAAAATATAATAGTAATTTTTTGTTTTTGTAGGATTTGTCAAGCTCAAATGAAATCAAAGCTACAAAGACCACAAAACAAAGTGTACCAGAGGAACAGGGCGAAGTAAGTATATTATCTTCAGTGGCGTATAATAAGAGTGTTGAAATGTGGAAGGGGGCTGAGGGGGTACAAATGTGAATTGGGGAAGGGGTTGATGATTAAGTGAGGGGGTGATAGCTCACAAAATATGATGCAATCTTTTTTTAGGGAGTGTGTGTCCTTCTCCACACCCACTAGATATGCCACTGATTATCTTAACAATGTGAGAGGTTTCTCACCAATGTGAAATTTGCCAATGAAATATGGTTCTCATAAGAATGAAATAGGGTTCTCATAAGAATGAGATAGCATTCTCATAAGAATAAAATATGGCACTGATAAGAATGAAATGGGGTTCTCATAAGAATGAAGTAGGGTTTTCATAAGAATGGAATACTGTAGGGCACTGATAAGAATGAAATGGGGTTCTCATAAGAATGAAATAGGGTTCTCATAAGATTTCCTGAGATGTGGCATCCTTGTGTCATCCTTGAGTTGTTGAATCTCATGCCATGTGACATATCAAGGGTTATCCCAAACTAGCGACACACACAAGGCTCAATTTGTGCCTTGCAAGGTCTCATGTCCATCTTACATTTTTTTTATACCAAGCACTGATTAGTCTGATGTTTACCCAAAGATCATAGCTACATAGGTGAGGTGAAGAGTTACATTAAATATCTAAAGCCTACCAGACTACTGTTGTTGAATTACCCAGCATAAGGCAGTTTGACTCCCTGCATGTTCTTTTGCAAGAGATGAATATTGCAGTGGCTAAATTTGTTACTGCTTTTTAAAACTAATACAGTTTGTTCAAAAAGGGTGAGTTCTTCCTCACTTCTTTATCAATTGTTTTTTTTTTTTCCTTTTCCTAAAAGAGAGATGTGCATATCACTGCCAGTAATAACATAGTTGAAGTCTTAAATAACAGTAAGGCATTTCCAAACTTGGTACTAGAAACAAGGAAATCACAGCAGATGAAAGTAAGTATAAATGCTCATACCATAACTTCTTATCATGCATTTGGAGTTACAGTATATATTTACCCTTCAGCTCATGGATGTCATACTATTTTTTTTAGGTGAAACCGCTTTTGGATTACAGGTGTACAAGTTTCCCTCCAATTAACATGTTGACTGCCAGACCTTTTTTTAACGTTCCTTCCCGTGTGCCAAAACAAGTTAACAAACATACTTTTTTTGAAATTTTTATCTAGTCATATATCATCAAAATGATGTGTCTAATAAATTGGCTAGAAAATGTTAGGGGACTGGTAAACTCGCCGACGGCACCGTGACAGCACTTTTTACTGCCTATGCCAAGTGCGAGTTACCTCGTCCGCTTTTTACATGGGTTGGTATATGTTCAAAGGGCGTTCCCACTAGTGCCGTACTGTGTACTACCGGCAGCATAACACAACAAACATACGTCATTTTTACATTATCGTCTAGGTGTATCTTCCTCAAACTGTCAGCTGTTGAGTCTGTGGTTATACACAATGCCGTAGCCAGGATTTTCAGACAGTGCGGGGCAATATCAGGGTGGACCCACTTTACGTGTAAATTCAAATACCCATTTTCCTAAATGTTAACCCATTTCATGCAAAAATGAGGCATGTTGTGGCAAAATGGCTAAGTTGTAGCTAGAATTGAAGTTACAGGTATGAGGGGGTCAATCATTGAAATTGGACATTTCAAGCCTAAGTTATTGGAAAGTGAAAGTACACTACTCTTAGAATCAAGATAAACATGATTTTGAGTAATTGCCTTTCAAAGTTATTTGTAAATACATTGTTTAATAGAAAGAACTATCACAAATACTTTAATGTAAACAATTTGTTGACCACTTCCAGAACTAATACTTTGGTCCATGATTAATAAGACATTAAACTATTGATCTATAGTGAAAAACAAATTTGGATTTTTAGGCAATTTTTTGAGCTCCCATATTTTATAGCTCATTTACTAAATACTGGCCTGTGTGACAACTTAACCATTTCGCCACGACATGCCTTAAATATGAAAAATCTGGACCAATTTCCTTAAAATTTTACTCATTTTAGGCTAAATATGAGAAACCTGGACCCTTTTTTTAAAAAAGTGGACTCATTTTATGCATGAAACTGTATAATTTGGACCCATTATTTAAAATGTGGACACTTTCTTTGTGGACCCATTAGAAAAATTATGGAGGACGATCCCAACTGTCCCAATAGCTGTCTACGGCCTTGGTTATAAAATGTATAACAAAGAAGTAATAAACGCCAGAATGTTACCCCAAATATAGATGAGTATTCTCGCCCCTGGCGCCCTCAGCAATACCCTGTGGGATGAGTATATTCGTCGCTGGCAGCCAACATGTTAAAAACCATGTTTGGGGCCAGGATTTTCTTTAACAGCTTTGGTCTTTAAGTAGAATAATATTTATAAATGCATTCGTTAATATGGGACCACAGAAAAGTGGTCTTTAAATCGAGGGTGGACTTTAATTGGAGGGGTTTAAATTAGAGGGAAAACTGTATACTGAAAATTAATTAAAGATCAGATTATATCAGAGGTAGCAAGTTGTGAGAATCCACTTTGGGAAGCTTTCTGGTTTAATGAGCTACTTGTATACTTGTACTTTGGTGCACATTTTGACACCCATGACCAGCTTACAATAACAATAAAACAGTAATAAAAAGGTTTCTGTGAGATTTTATGCTTAGCAGTGCAGAAGACTGCCAATTTCTGATGAACTCTGGCAACTAATGGCAGAATTTGTTATCTATTGTATTTGGTTTTTCAAAAATTTACCAAATTGGCAAAACTAATGATAGAATTGCCATCTTGAAAGTGGTGCGGCATTTGTTGGTTGTTTTAGCATGAAATAAACTTGAAATAATGTTTTTGTTCAGTTTTTGCAGAGCAAAGCCGCAGCTGTTATGAAACTGTTTGCAAACCAGAAAAAGCTACTGTTGGATCGTCTAAGCAAGATGGAGGAAGGATTACTAAAAACATTAGAGGATACAGTCGCTAGAAGATGTCAAGAATTTGACATTTATGAAAGATCCATTAATGTGTTGAACAAAAGGTTGGAAGATGTGGAAACATCACAGATGCATCATGGGAAGGTATTTTTCAGTGATCAGTGATGCTTCCTTTGAAGCATTCTTTAAGCTACCATTTGCTATCATGTAAAGGTACGAATAATTGGCATTTTTATTGTCTTTTTCAGAATATCACAGAAACAATGGATTTACAAACTAAGTAAGAATAATACAGGTTCTTATTCTTTGCCAAATTCAATGCATCTCAATACACAATTTTAATTTTTTTTTTTTTTTTTTTTCACATTTTGTGTTAAAAAAAACTAATACAGATAGTAAGGCTTGTCTTAAGCCCTGGCCACACTGTAATACAGATAGTAAGGCTTGTCTTAAGCCCTGGCCAGACTGTAATTCAGATAGTAAGGCTTGTCTTAAGCCCTGGCCAGACTGAAATTCAGATAGTAAGGCTTACACATCTAGATGTGTATAAGAGACCACTGTAATACAGATAGTAAGGCTTGTCTTAAGCCCTGGCCAGACTGTAATACAGATAGAAAGGCTTGTCTTAAGCCCTGGCCACACTGTAATACAGATAGTAAGGCTTGTCTTAAGCCCAGGCCACACTGTAATACAGATAGTAAGGCTTGTCTTAAGCCCTGGCCAGACTGTAATACAGATAGAAAGGCTTGTCTTAAGCCCTGGCCACACTGTAATTCAGATAGTAAGGCTTGTCTTAAGCCCTGGCCAGACTGTCAAATTTTATTTTTCAAAATAAAATTTAACAGTCTGGCCAGACTGTCAAATTTTATTTTTTGAAAAGCTGTTGTATACCATAATAATAATTATGATGTGTAAGATGTGATGTCATCATGACCATATTTAGGCATATCACATGCATTTGTCAAATAAAATTTGATAGTTCTGATAAGAGCTGTTGTTCCTGTTGAGACAGTCGTAAAGTTTTGATTGAGTGGCTTCTATTGTCAACAGAAGAATAATTATTCTGATGACGATTGAAGTCACTCAATTGAATACATCAAAACAGCACTTTTATCCGAACTACCTAAATACCACAAGCATTTGTCAGAGTACAGATCTGTTTTGAAAGTCAAGATTTTTCCCAATATTGGTTGGGTGAACGGTAAACAAATTGTTTAATCATAGTCTTATCATCATATTTTTTTTCAAAATATTTTGTTCCTATTTAAGTCAATGTCAATGCAAAAGCATAAAACCAAACAGCGAAAATTTGAAGAAATAATACCTCAAGATGGCTAGAAATGACACTCTTAACTGTTGTGTGCCCATATGACCATATTTATGCATTTCATATGTTTTGGCCAAATATGATTTGATAGTCTGGACAGTAAACTTATTCATCACATCACCATTTTAGTGAAAATCAAGCTTCAACAAATTCCTCATAATCTCTTATCAGAAAAATTTAATCACATAACATCTTCTGGGGCGAATTTCGGAGGAGTGGGGGGAGGCGGGCCAGCCCAGCCTGGTTTCCTCCCCCCCCCCACCTCCTTTTGGAATTCCTCCCCCCCCCCCACCTCCTTTTGGAAAGCAAAAAAAAAAAAGAAAGAAAGAAAAAGAAAAAACGTGTTTGCCCAAAGCGCCTCATAAGTTATTTTTGGGTGTCTAAAACACCAAATTTTTGCGGGGAGTTTTTCCTCCCAGACCCCTAGGTAGTGTTATCTCCATCGGCCCAACTTTTGCCCCCCCCCCCCATTTCAGACATCTCTGGATCCGCTCCTGATATTTATTAAAATATTTAAATTGCACAAGAGTTGTAAGTAATAATTTTAATTTAACAGCATAAAAATGCTTCATTTCTTTAAAACCTGGGTCTTTTTTACAGTTCATTACAACAACTTTCAGATATCTTCTTGACTTAAGAAATTACATTGCAATTGAAAAGTTGAAAAATATATGCGAGGGATGTTTCCCTCCAACCCCCCCCTCCCATGTTGATCTGCACCTCATACAAACAGCATCACTGATAGTGGGCTTAGATGTTTCATACAAACAGACATGATAAGGCTGTAGGCTGATATGATTCTATAGAGATCATCATCATCATGTAGAAGTTCTGTATGATAAACATTATAATCTTAATTTGATCCACTTATTATTTTCTTTAAAGTCTTCAGCTACTTGTTGTTGAATATACCCAACTTAGCAACTTAATTAACAGCCATACTGTAGAACCAGTGGACTTACAACTTGTTAGTGAGGGTGAAATGAAGTTCAGGTTGACTGGGCTTTGTCAAGGTAAATTATGAGAAAAATAATATTAAAAAAATTTAAGCTAAAATATCATTTTAATCTGTTGTATGTCTTAATTTGTTCATAATATGTCAGATTTTGCAAAGAGAAAACTCTCTTCCTTATGTCTAAACCTTTTCAAATCAAAAATTTTGTATTTTTATCTGTCATTCTCATCAAAGAAATGTTTGAATAGATTTTGATAGTGTATGGTTTATTAGATAGTATAATACATACTCAAGTGTCGAAATGTATGTATTATGCTATCCTACCTGAGATTAATCAGTGGACCTTTCCGTTTATGGTATATTATTACAACATATCTGGTAAAAGACCTTGCATGTCTTCCCATCAAGTCTTTAAAGAAGTAGGAAAATGTTCTGATTTACATAGTCTGACCAACTATAATTATTAGACCAAATATATGTCTGAATATAAAGTTGAAAAGTATTTTATATGTTCTTTAAAAATGGCATTCATTTTTTTTCCTATTCCAGATCAAATTATTGAATCTAAGCAAAAAAATTGCAATTGTGAAAAATTACAAACTGAGGTAGGAGTCATTCAACAAATTGATACTAGCATCAGTGTGACCTTGTTTTTTATTTAGATATACAGTTAAACTTGCCTAAGTTGACTTTGTTAGCGCCCCTCAACTGATAGTCAAGGACCCCGCTTCACCTTCGCGCCCCCCCCCCCACCATATCAGCATCCCCATTTTAAGACTTCTAGATACACCACTGTCTGCAAGTCAAATTTTATCCAAGTCAAACAATTGTTAAATTTTGGGTTTGACTATAGGCAAGTTCAAATGTATGTTCTTGTTGCTATGTTCCAAGCCTTGCTACAATTTTATAAGTACGTCTGCGTCAGATATGCCCATACAACATTATTATCCAGTCCTGAGCGCATAGAGACCTTGTTTATTTGCGCTGTACAAATCCATCTATTATTATCATTAAATATTCTTTTCATTTCAGGGGTTGTCTTGCAACTATAGTTTAGAGGTAAGGACAGGTTCCACAACTGTCTCTTATACACATCTAGATGTGTATAAGAGACAGCTGTAGAACCAGTGGACTTACAACTTGTTAGTGAGGGTGAAATGAAGTTCAGGTTGACTGGGCTTTGTCAAGGTAAATTATGAGAAAAATAATATTAAAAAAATTTAAGCTAAAATATCATTTTAATCTGTTGTATGTCTTAATCTGTTCATAATATGTCAGATTTTGCAAAGTGAAAACTCTCTTCCTTATGTCTAAACCTTTTCAAATCAAACATTCTGTATTTTTATCTGTCATTCTCATCAAAGAAATGTTTGAATAGATTTTGATAGTGTATGGTTTATTAGATAGTATAATACATACTCCAAGTGTTGAAATGTATGTATTATGCTATCCTATATTATTACAACATATCTGGTAAAAGACCTTGCATGTCTTCCCATCAAGTCTTTAAAGAAGTTGGAAAATGTTCTGATTTACATTGTCTGACCAACTATAATTAATAGACCAATTAGATGTCTGAATATAAAGTTGAAAAGTATTGTATATGTTCTTTAAAAATGACATTCATTTTTTTTCCTATTCCAGATCAAATTATTGAATCTAAGCAAAAAAATTGCAATTGTGAAAAATTACAAACTGAGGTAGGAGTCATTCAACAAATTAATACTAGCATCAGTGTGACCTTGTTTTTTATTTAGATATACAGTTAAACTTGCCTAAGTTGACTTTGTTAGCGCCCCTCAACTGATAGTCAAGGACCCCGCTTCACCTTCGCGCCCCCCCCCCCACCATATCAGCATCCCCATTTTAAGACTTCTAGATACACCACTGTCTGCAAGTCAAATTTTATCCAAGTCAAACAATTGTTAAATTTTGGGTTTGACTATAGGCAAGTTCAAATGTATGTTCTTGTTGCTATGTTCCAAGCCTTGCTACAATTTTATAAGTACGTCTGCGTCAGATATGCCCATACAACATTATTATCCAGTCCTGAGCGCATAGAGACCTTGTTTATTTGCGCTGTACAAATCCATCTATTATTATCATTAAATATTCTTTTCATTTCAGGGGTTGTCTTGCAACTATAGTTTAGAGGTAAGGACAGGTTCCACAAAATTGAATAAAAATCATAAAATTTGGCTTTTTTTTAAATCTTCAGGTTTTATTAGCAGAGATGTAACAAGTTGGTTAGGATGGCAGATCGCAGTGCCCTGTTAATTATTATATAAAATACGACTTCCAAAGCCTCATAGTGGGAGAACAGTAGCTTCTACTAAGCAGCTATCCAAGTTTAAACTAGAGCAGTCACTTTATATAGTGCATATCTCTGTCTTGTGACTGAAGACTTTCAATGACCTTGACAATTTAATTTTATTTTCTAGGAGCTTCGGCACCAGTGCTGTTGTAGTGGAAATCAAGAAAACGTTTATAAAAATTATACAATAGAATTTTCAAATGCTCCGAAGAGCAAAACATATGGATTTTTATTTGGAAATCAGCCATTTAGAGAAACATCTTTATCTGGACATTACCTGGCAAGTAATGGTTTTGGATTTGAAACTGAACCAAAAGAAGATAATTCTTTGTTCAAAAGTCAACCAGCAACTAATTCTGCTGTATTTGGAAATCATTCAGTTCAATACAGTCAGCCAGTGAGTGACAATCCTTTTTTTGGAAGTCAACCAGCCTCAGTAATTCAGACAGCAACTAATCCTACTACATTCAGAAGCCAACCAACAGAAGTTACTTCTTTATTCGGAAGCCAAACAACACAAAAAACATCTCTATTTGGAGGCAAACCATCACTTGGTGTAGGATGTGGTTCTTTGTTTGGAAGCCAAACACCAACTAATGCTTCTACATTTGGGAGCCAACCAGCCCAGGGTAAGTATTTATTTGGAAATCAACCACCAACTAATGCTCCTGCGTTTGGGAGCCAGCCAGCACAAGGTCACTCCCTTTTCACAAGTCAACCTGCAGCAGGTATTTCTCTTTTTGAGAATCAACAATCGACTGGTGCTGCTGCACTTCGGAAAGGCCAACCACCAGCTGTTCCCACATTTGTGAGCCAACCAGCTCAAGATATTCAACTACCAATTAATGCTCCTCAATTTGGGAACAAACCAGCACGAGGCAGGTCTCTCTTTGGACAACAAACTAATGCTGCTGCTACATTTGGAAGAAACTCATTTGGAAGTCCATCAGTAGCTAATGCATTTACATTTGGGAGTCAGCCAACACCAGAAATTTCTACATTTGGAAGCCAGAAAACACAAGGTGCATTATTGAGAAGCAAACCAGAATGTGGTGTTTCTCTGTCTGGAAGCCAAACACCAACTAATGTTTCTACATTTGGACGACAAGCAACTGAAGGTACTTTTCTAATTGAAAATCAACCAACAAACCAACCATTAACTAATATTGTTACATCAGAAAACCAACGAGTACAAGGTAATTCTCTTTTTGGATGTCAACCAGAAAGAGGCGGTTTTTCATTTGGAAGCCAACCATTAACTAATGTTTCTACAGTTGAGAGCCAACCAGCACCAGGTATGTCTTTGTTTGGAAATCGACCACCAACACTTGCTTTTGTGAGTCAACCAGTACGAAGTAGCTCTCTTTTTGGAAGTCAACCAGCTGCAGGTATTTCTCATTTTGAAAACCAACAACAGTCTAATTCTGTTACATTTGGAAAAAATTTATTTGGAAGTCAATCGTTAGTGAATGCGTTTGGATTTGAGAGTCAACCAGCACAAAATACATCTCTATCCGTATATCGAGCACCAGAAACTTCAACATTTGAAAGTCAACCTGTAGCAGGTACTCCTCTCTTCGGAAGTCGACAGCCAAATGTTACATTTGGAAGAGGTTCATTTTCATTTGGAAGTCAACCAACACCAAGTACCTCTGTATTCGGACATCAACTATCCAAAACATCAATGGTTGGAAGTCAACTAGCACCAGATAACTCTGTGTCTGGACATCAAATAACAAAGCTTTCTGCATTTAAACCAGATCCTTCTCTAATTCGAAACCAATTAGTAAGAGATGGTTCATTATTTGGAAGCCAGCCACCATCTGCTTCTGTTACATCTCAAAGTCAACTAGAACAAGGTCCTTGTGTTATTGGAAGCCAACCCGTAAGATGTGGTTCACTATTTGGAGGCCAAACATCATCTAATGTTCCTGAATTTAAAATCCAAACACCACAAGGCACGTCATTATTTGGAAATCAACCACCAACTAATGCTTCTACATTTGGGAGCCAACCAGCACAAGGTGGCTCTCTTTTCGAAAGCCAACCAGCAGCATGTACCTCTCTTTTCGAAAGCCAACCAGCAGCAGGTACCTCTCTTTTCAAAAATCAACAACTAACTAATGTTTCATTTGGAAACCAACCAGCACAAGATTCTTCTCTAATTGGTAACCAACCAGTAAGAGATGGTTCATTATTTGGAAGCCAGCCACCACCTGCTGCTGCTACTACATCACAAAGTCAACTAGAACAGGATACTTCAATTTTTGGAAGCCAACCAGTAAGAGATGGTTCACTATCTAATGTTCCTCAATTCAGGAGCCAAACAGCACAAGGTCACTCTCTTTTCGAAAGCCAGCCAGCAGCAGGTAGTTCTCTTTTTGAAAATCAACAACTGACTGATGTTTCATTTGGAAGTCAAAGAGTAGCTAATGCTTGTGGATTTGGGAGTCAACCAGCATCAAGCAACTCTGTATTTAAACATCAGTTAACAGAAACCTCTTCATTTGAAAGTCAACCAGCATCAAATACCTCTGCTGCTGGACTTCACCCACAGGGAACTTCTACATCTGCGTTTCAACCTACTGGGAACTCTGTATTTGGAAATATATTAAGACCAGCAATCTGTACATCTGGAGATCAATCAGCAACTTGTACCACAACTAGTACCTTAGCATTTGGAATTCAATCAGTAACTGGTGAATTTCCCATAGGAAGTCAAAAATCAAAGACTACAAGTACCTCAGCATTTGAAATTAAACCACCAACTGGTATCTCTGCATTTGGAACTCAACAGGCAACGCATACCTTTGGTTTTGGCAGTCGACCAGAGACAAATAATGTTGCGCTTAAAAGTCAACCAGCACCAGTCACAATTGCAGGATTCGCCGAAACCATAGAAGGCAAAAGTAGTAAACAGAAAGTAAGCACAGCAATTGGAGGATCTATCATTTCTGAGAAGGTGAAAGATGTATGTGGTGAACAGAAAAATACTTTTGGATTTGAATTCGGCAAGAAGGTAGAAGATGGAAGTGGTTTCCAGAAAACTAACATAACATTTGGAGGATTTGAACTTGCCAAGCAAATGGATGATGAAAGTAATGTACAGAAAAATAACCCAACAATTGGAGGAGGAGGACTTAAATTTTCTAAGAAAGTGAAGGATGGAAGTGGTGAACTGAAAACTAGCCCAACAATTGGAGGAGGATTCAAATTTTCCAAGAATGTGGAGGATGAAGGTGGTAAACAGGAAACTAGCCCAAAAATTGGAGGAGGATTTCAATTTTCCAAGAAAGTGGGGGATGTAAGTGGTGAAGAGAAAACTAATCCACCAATTGGAGGATTTAAATTAGGCAAGAAAATGGAGAGTGTAAGTGGTCAACAGAATACTAACCCACCAATTGAAGGGTTTAAATCTGCTATGAAAGACAAAGGTGGGGGTAATAAACAGGAAAAAACACAGCAATTGTAGGTTTCAGATTCTCAAGAAAGAAGGAAGATGGAAAGGTTCATGAAACAGTAACAGCAGTTGCTGGAATTGGAATTGCTGGAAAGGTGAAAGTGAACAAAAGGGAACAATTGTGGGGTGAAAATTTCCCTTTACGGTACAGAATGAGAAGACAATGTAATGGAA
Organism: Anneissia japonica; assembly: GCF_011630105.1. Taxonomy (NCBI): domain Eukaryota; kingdom Metazoa; phylum Echinodermata; class Crinoidea; order Comatulida; family Comatulidae; genus Anneissia; species Anneissia japonica. Next base: position 441,705 of record NW_022688869.1, on the reverse strand, counting down.
ACCTGGTAGATGTACTTGGTAATCAGAATATAAAATCATCAATTGGAGTGAAAGATGGTAGTTAAAAGCATAAAGAATTCTTTATTGTGGGAAGATTGATCAGTGAACAGAAACGATTGAGGCTTACAATTAAAAGAGGTTATATCTGGATAATTTTTTATATTTTCTAGGATTTATATATCACACATATCTGCTCAAGGCACTATTTTTCCTGTTCATTTGATACGGAATCAATCATACGCAACATGCAAGTAGTATTCCTAGTTATGCGTGTAATCAGCACTACTAATTTCCTTTCAAATCATTAACCTGCTACCAGGTGCATACTCCTGGGTGAAGAGGCAAATGCAGATAAAATGTCTTGTGTGACAAGCATTGGACTCGAATCCCAGGCTTCTGTTATTGAAAGGATAACTGTTATAATCCGTAAATAGAATACCAAACAAGTTATGGGTCTATGCAAAAAACTATATAATCAATATTAATTATTCATCTGTTAATTGTAATTTTTAGTGGACATTAGGAATTTGAAGTTTTTGTTTGATTTATGAAGGTACAATGAATAGGAATAATTAGAGTTTCTACAATAATATTCACATAGAATAAATGAAATAAGAGAGATGAATGCGCTGCTACCACGCACTATTTTTCCTGTTCATTTGATACGGAATCAATCATACGCAACATGCAAGTAGTATTCCTAGTTATGCATGTAATCAGCACTACTAATTTCCTTTCAAATCATTCACCTGCTACCAGGTGCATACTCCTGGGTGAAGAGGCAAATGCAGATAAAATGTCTTGTGTGACAAGCATTGGACTCGAATCCCAGGCTTCTGTTATTGAAAGGATAACTGTTATAATCCGTAAATAGAATACCAAACAAGTTATGGGTCTATGCAAAAAACTATATAATCAATATTAATTATTCATCTGTTAATTGTAATTTTTAGTGGACATTAGGAATTTGAAGTTTTTGTTTGATTTATGAAGGTACAATAAATAGGAATAATTAGAGTTTCTACAATAATATTCACATAGAATCAATGAAATAAGAAAGATGAATGCGTTGCTACCACAGCATTTATTTGGTCCAACATACATTTAGAAAAATATATTAGAAAATTGTCTTTAGTACACTACAGATTTAAAGGTAAAAAATATAAAATTTCAAGACAACACAAAAACATTAAAAAGAACAACAAAGAATAATCATAATAAGAATACCAAAAACACTTGTACATTTAGAATATTAAATAACAATAGAAAATACAGGGAATAATTTAAAATTCATTTTAACTATCATTAAAAAAAATAAAAAAACTGTACACAGTACATATAAAAATATCAAATTACCAAAAACAATACAGGGAATAATTAAAATTCAATAAAGCTATCATTATAAAGAGAAATACGCTACACAAATTAAATATCAAAATTAAAAATAAATTACAGTTACCTAGACACCTGATTATTGAATAATTTAATAGATGTAGGAATAAATGATTTATTATATTGGCTGGTTCGGGTGTAATATGACCTAATACGAAGTAATGAGGGAAGAATTTGATATTCCTGAAATAGGGAATGGGTAGGTTGTGACCATGTTTGAAACAGCATTTTCAAATCTAGATTAGATCAGCTAATATTTATGTAAATGTTCAATGGCGGATTCAATGGGGGCTCAGCCTGTAACAGGGGTGGCGCCAGGATTTGCCTGACGGGGGCGCCGAGGTCCCTGACGGGGCATCGGCTGGTGTCTCTGACGAGGTGTCAGATTTCACCGACGAAAGCAAAGTGGGCGTGGTCGAGCCACCCCCGCACCCCGCTGGCGCCACCCCTGGCCTGTAATGAGCTAAAACTACAAAGGGAAGGTCATTTGTAAATCATTGATATTTATAGATTAGGAATGCATATGAAACATGCAATCTTTTGATTTAATACAACCAATAACCATTTCACATCTCTTGTAAAATTGCTTCAAATGTTTTAATATAGACCAATTTTTTTCACTATTGTAATATAGCAAAATTCATTTATATAGAATATAAAGAACATTTGGTTTATTTAGGACTATCTGTCATGCTGAGTGCTATTAAGTTCTATTATAAAGGTATATGAAGTTTTTATGTTTACGTGTGTCATTTGTATGTTACACATTATATTTTATGATTAAGCTCTGTCTAGATTAATCTGTTTTCTTCATCAGAAAACTGTTGTATGCCCATATATAGTCATGATGTGCCTATATATGGTCATGATGTGATGTCATCATGACCATATTTAGGCATTTCACATGTTTTTATCAAATAGAATTTGATAGTCTGGACAGAGCTGAATATATTAATAGCGGAAACATTTTAAAAAGAATAAAAAGAATAATATTTAATACAAACGTGTTTTTCAGATTGTCTGTTAATTATGATAAAAAAAAGATTCTTTATTCCAATTTTTTTTTTACTGTGGAATTATTCATTTTACGCTAAATTGCGCCCTCTATAATATATGTTATTGTAGTAAAGGGGATCGGAAGGTAGGATATGTATGGAAAATTTAAATAAATTTCTAATAATCTATAATAGCATAATAAATATAATGTAAAGAACAATTAAACAGTAAATTACGAGGCCGCAAACGTATAGCGTAATTACGTATTAATATATCTTGATGGTTATAAGTAGGCCTACTAGGCCTATGCCACGATATTTGTGTGTATTTTAGACACGGCACCAAATGGTGTGTGATACAATACTATTACTAATAGAGTTTCTGCTTTCTCGAGTAGTGATAGTACTACTTACAAAATGTATTCTTTTGTTTTATATTGAATGAAACTATATATCAGATTGTTCGGTAACTTATACCAGGAAAGCCTATATTACTGAAAAATTGTAAATGATTGTAATAGAAATTAATTGTAATTGAGAGGGCGCCCTACACTGCGTTATTTCCAGAGCCATAGATAGAATTGAAAGAGTTGCGACTTGAGAATTTAGAAGCCATTCCGTGTCCAACGCGATGGATGTGCGTTCCTCTGTAGGCCTATAGGCCCAATATTGTATAATACAATTAGTGGCCTCCTGTACTTTAATTTTTATTTTATGATTTCACTACTTTATATCCAATTTCATATTATATATAGGCCTACTGTATAAATAATTTAAAATGTTTAAGCAGTTCTTCAAGCATTCTTAGGCAATAAATAGTTATCAATTAGGTAATAACACAAATTAACATTGAAAATACGGTGTAATGTACTTAACTCATATACTTTGCATGTGTTCATCGGGAAGATTTGGACACACAAATGGATGGTATATAGGCCTACCACGTGACTTTCGCAATCCCGAGGAGCGGAATGTCGCAATATATGGCTCTGTGTTATTACAGAATTTTGCACGCAGAAATCTCGGAGAACGCTGTCTTTATTATAAGATCTTGGGTGTTCGTTTATTTTTGTATTGGCAACGTTTGTAACTTTTGTAGATCTATCTTGATCTCAAGTAAGAGTAGGAATATTACCCAATAAAAAAATATATTTTAATCTATATTTGGTTTATGATTATTTGTGCGTTAACTGTTGTCTACTACTGTACTTATAATGCCAGATCTGTTATGCGATGCGAGTTTTAGGAACGTCGAGTGTGTTTACTTCTGTTTATTTAGGGCTAAGTTATATAGGCCTATTATTTATTTATTACATATTCGGCTCAAATATTACAAATTCGGAAATGGCCAGCGGCAGTGGCGGCGTTACGTATTTTCTACATTAATACTCAAAAATCGATCAAACATCCGTCCTCTTTGGAACATTTGTCTCAAATTGTCATATTTTTGGGGAATTTCGACCTGGACCACTTTACAAAGATTTTGAGCGACGACCAACCACGCCCACGTTGTTCTCGTCGGGGACATCGTCCTCCTACCCCGTCGGGCAGATCCTGGCACCGCCCCTGTCAGAGGGGTGCCAACAGGACACCGTGGACTGAACAGCCCAACAGGATGTGTGTAGCCTATTTTGAATAATTACAAAATTGAAGAATTTTAATGCAATGGGCTATACAGGATGAGTTACCATAAAAACAAATTGCATGCAGCAGAAGTCAAAAGAGAAGAATGATAGCCAAGAATAAGAATGAAAAAGAAGAAAAACAAAAAATCACTTGCAAGTAGGCCTAGTTAAAAAAAATCACCTTTAGCACGCCTCAACTTATCATCGAGGCCCCCCTCCCAATTTCACCTTCGCACTCCCCTATCTTTGCAATATTGGTATAGTATTAAGGCACGTTATATCGAACACACAAGTGGCCAATGCTATTTATGCTTAGGATGTTTTCTCTGAAATTGATAACAAAGTGTACCTCCCGGTCTTCTCGACTTCCAACTTGATTTATAATTCTATTCAAAAATTAAATAATTTCTACTGAACTTATTCGTGACAATATAAGAGTCACCTGGATGACTTGAATGACAACAATCGTAAACGTAATTTCATGTTCATTATCAGCAACATCACAACACAGGGGCCCCAATTCTCCCGGAGGTCGCGGGAGTCTAGTCTCCCGGAAATCAGGAACACAAAACTTTCGCGGGGGCATGTTGTCTCATGGGCCCAACTTTCGTCCCCCTCTTTTGCGCTCACCCCCCTTTTGGACATCTCTGGATCCGCCCCTGAGAATCTCCGGAAAAATAACCAATCTTCCGCAAATTCATAATAATTGCATGTTTTTACTAATTTCAGTTTTCTCTCAGAAGTCAGTGCCAATTTGTATTAACATGCGCAGCAAAATAAAATTAAATAAGGGCCTATAAGAATGTTGATCCCCAAAAGATTTACTGTGTGGGACCCCTGCAATGCACTACAGTATAACAAAATAATATGCCTATTTAAACTTTATCCTCCAGTTCTATATATATATATAGGCCTATATCACTTCATTGTCCCATTTTACTTGAAGAAATTGTTTTTCTTTGCAGCAGCTTGGTTAACAAGTTAGCATTGGGTCTACATAAAAAATTACAAGACAAAAACAAACTTCGCAATGACAAAAACCTCCCCAACAATAAAGGCCGCCTGCGGAGTTACCGTATTCGAAAATGGTAATGAGTTAAAAACGGGGTATTTTAAAAGTCGGAATGAAACTGGTGGGAATCGAACCCACTGACCCTCACGTGTGACATAACTAGCCTAGTGGTGTCATAGCCACTAAACCACGTAAGCTAGTGCTTGCATTGTAGGCCTAGTAGGTCTGCTTCTGATTCTCAAGAAAACAGATTCTTTATGTCAGTTTTCCCTATCCTACTTAAATTACTCAATTTTAATTTCTCACAATAGGGAGGAAATATTTTTTCCACATTTTTCAAATAAAGGTAAAAATTATTACAAAACATGAGGTCACGCCTAGTTGACATGATATTTAATTAGGCGACCAGAATTAATTATCATTGAGGATGGAACCACCTGAGTTCACTATTTTATTAATTACAATACGCTACCGTTTATCTCGAGCCTAAATCCGCTATATTTTTTTGATAAATTAGGGTTACTATATTCTGATTTCCATTAACAGTCTGTATTTGATTATAAAACTATAGCAACATGTGTGAAAGAAGAGGCAAACAATTATTATAGGTAACGTTGACCTTCTCTGACCGGGGTGGGGCCATTAGGCCAACCGCCCGGATGAAAGAACACGAGAGGGTGTGGTATAATGGGCAAATATGGCGCAGTCAATGGAAGATGTTGAGGATCTGCCGATCACGAACGAGAAGGCATTAGTTGGCCAGAAGATTACTCGTAACAAGTACTGTGATTACACGGAATGTACAGAAAACGGTAAGTTTTCTTTGCAAAGTATGGCTTTTTAATGAGTTTTTAAAGGCATGTTTCGGTCCAAAACGTCTCTCTACGTATTGTTTACATTCGGTAGTTGTCAAAATGGGTTAGGCTACGCAACGCCGAGAAGAATGGCCGCACCCGGTACACAAGCCGCACCCCTGACCACCGCCCTCGTCCGTGATGTGCGTTTCCAAGCTTCCGGCCTAGGCTAGCTTTACGATTAATGCCTGTGTTTAATTATAAGTTTAAGTTGTTTTCCTAAGTGGTGAATAGTAACATATTGAATTGAGACTTAAAATCATAACAAACAGTCACATTCTCAGACTGAATTTGTTTGCAGAGATAGTCTTTGTTTATATTTTTGTAGCCTGCTGCTGGAAGCTACGGCGGAGTTTGAATGGCGGAGACCATGTATCGCGTCGGACGCTATTGTTTCTTTATTATTAGGCTCTTGTCTTTTTTTTACATACATGTACAGCATATATTACATCATATTTAAACTATCTATCTCAAGAATTTATGTTAAGGAAAATAATATGAAATACACTGAGCAAAGAGGTGCTAATTAACTCAGCCCTGAGTTAGGCTAGCCTAGCCCCCTAGGCCTAGCTGATTTTTAAAAATGTAAATCTACTGTACTGACAATGGTATATTGGTACAGCCATTGCATAAGCTAGAGTCAGACAAGTTTGATAAGCATGTCCTGTCTAGACATAGTAGAGGCCCATGTAACACCAGATAATATTTTTACAAAATCAAAGCTGGTGTATTTTTTTTTCGCACTATACTGTTGATATAATTTTAAAAATAAAAGCTCATAAAATCCACCACTAGACTTAATACCCCAATTAGTAATTTTGTATAGAAACATTTATTTACACGGCAGGCCTTATATTCGTTTTAAAGTTACAAAAAAAGGCAAATAATAAATTTTGTTGTCATCATGGTTTGCTTAATTTAACCTTTATTTTATGTAAATTTTGTTAAATTTATAATTGATAACTTAACATATAGGCCTAAAATACTTGACTATTTAAAATTCATTTGAATACAATATAAAATAACAATTACATACAATTTTTAAAAAAAGGCCAAAAAAGAAAATTACCAGTTTAAATGAAGAATGGATGCATCGATGACCATAACACAAACAAATGTTTATTTAAATCCAATTTCCAATTTATTTGGGGATCGAACCCACAACCTCTAGATATATAAACTGGCGCCATAACACTAGACTACCAAGTTTGCACTTAGTGACTAAGTCCGATTCTCAAGTAGTGGCGGGTACTGCAATGCTATTTCGATATTAGGGCAAAACATCACTTCGACGCAAACTCACATCGAAATAAAAATATCATTTAAGAGCAACTTTGGCATTGACCCTAAAATAAAAAAGGCCACAATGGTTAACAATTATGTTAAAATATCTTGTTTGCCGTGAGTTCCGGTTTTTTTTTTCATTTTATTTTTATACATTATTTTGCAAACTTTAATTAATTAAAAATTGTCAGAGGAGGGCGTAATAAAAATAAATTTTGTTCATTAGCAAATGGTTTTGTCAAAAACATCTTGATGGAGGAGAAAATGACATTTTATTGTTGAATGAAAACAGTGTAGAAATGGGATGGTTAAATGCTTTCAGTTTATATAATTAGGAAGAAATATGTGTACAGTATCTTATTTTTGGAGATATCAAGGCAGCGGCGGGTATAAAAATATTATGGAAAACTTTAATTTTTTCTGAAATAAATGTACATTTTTTTGTGGTGGCAGGTCCCCTAATTAGCTAAAAATAAATAGTTATTTTTATTCGAAATCATCATTATTGGCAGGCAGCATGTTCACAAAACAAGGTATAAAAAGTTTTTGCCTTAGGCAGTTTTTCTCACTAACTTGTCCTCTCTTATACAGTACATATAACGATGCCAAAACAACATAATTTATGTTTAATAGGCCTATAAATTTGCACACTTTTTCTGTTGATGTCGGATATACAGTATCTTTCTCAGGACAAGTAGGCAAAATAAAGTATTTAACTATTTTCTGTAGTTTCCTCATAAATATTCATATTGCTATGCTACATTGGGCCCTAAAAATTATAATAGTAGGCACTGAAAATAGAACTTTAAATTAAATTTCATCAAATATATTACTGCAAATTGTGGACAACCAAAATTGGGCATAGAAAAAAATGTGAAGCCCCAAAAAAATCGCAGAACTTTAAAAATATAATCATAATATTTTGTGCCCCTAATTACTCTAATTTTAAACCCCTGGATTGTTTTTTGAAGAGGGAAGGGTTCCTTGTAATGTGATTGGGCACCTTCTCTGTTTCTGGCCATTTGTTTGATAGAGCACTTGGTACAAATAGCATATCAAGTAGTCTGTATATAGCAGAGTATACCAAGTAGTGTAAAATAAATTTGCATAACGGGTGTGGCACTGTCTGTCGCAACTATTTTGACTCGGTTCAGTGACTGAAGTGAATATACATAATATTCGATTTGATCCACAGTACACATAATACAATGTATACTTTTGTGCTGCTATTCTACTTTATTGTAATCTTGTAATCCTTCTGTTGAACTTTGTATTGGCTATGTTTTTTTTCTCTACAAATACTTTATGTCAGGGACAAAAAGCCCAGGAGTGGCTATTAGTTCCTTTAAATGATGCAGGATCGTAACTCATAGCAATACTGTAGGTGTGTTTTTATTTCTTTTAAAGAATTGATTTTCTTCTTTTTAAGGCCCTGTTTAGACATATTTTATTTTGTATGCCCGTAGTCATAATGTGCCTACTGTAGCTCATGATTAGATATCATCATGACCATATTTAGGCGTGTCACATGTTTTTTCAAATGAAATTTTGATAGTCTGGACAGGGGCTTCAGATTATAATTAAGTGTGTTATAAAAATTACTAAATTATCAAATGATTGGTAATATAGGCCTATATTACCTATCAAAGCATACCATCCAATGGCCATGAAACCTGGACACTGTCTGAAGCTGGGTACTCACTGGGTCGTACGACATATCCAATTGTAGGTGGTCGTCTGAACGGATTGAATTAAAAACAATCAGTTGCGTGCATGTCGTCGCGTTGTGTTCTTTATAGTGTTGGCTGACGACCGCTGGACGCAGTGACAATCCGGCTTTAAGAAAACGAAAACTCCAAACAACACAAAGAAGTATGAGAAAATGATGACCGGTTAGTAAAGATAAAGTTAGAGCAAAGATTGGTTAGAGCAAACAAGCGTAAACAACATATTAGTCTTTGCAAAAAGAAGCCAATGGAGATGGGCTAGACATCAAGGAGGAAGGACGATAGATGGAGCCAATTAACAACTGAATGGCAAACACTTTACGGTGAAAGAAAAAGGAGAAGATGAAAACCAAGGTGGCGAGATGAGCTGGTATAGTCAATAGGGTTAATAGCATGGGCACAAGCAGAGACACACAAATGGCAGGATTTGGGAGAGGGGTCATTTTGGCTCAAATCAGCCAGAAGTTTAAAAGTTCCCATGCGACTCCTTGGATTTTTCTTCTAAATAAATACCTTGATATGTCAAAAAAAAAGAATCCAAAATTTCAGCTCCAATATCTAAGCGGTTATGACCTTTTGAAATTTAGGTACCACGCCCCCTTTTTCATGCCAGAAATATAACATTCTAATATGCTACCCAAATTTGAATGGTATTTCTTGAAAAGGGGGCAAAATTTCAGTCTATATAGCAATTTTCAACATTTTTTCTTCGTTATTTCTAGAGATATAGCTTCGTAAAAAACATACATAGTTAAAAGAGCCATTTGCGGCATGAAAAAGGGAGCATGGTACCTAAATTTCAAAATGTTGTAACTTAAATACCGCTTGGAAATTGAAGCTGAAATTTTGGATTTGGAGGTATTTTTAGATTTTTTTCCCCGGAAAATCCAAGGGGGCAACATGGGCATGGCGGTTGATTTGAGCCGGAATAACCCAGAGGCCTTTGCCCAGCAATGGGATGCAAACAGGCTATAGATAAGGATGATGATGATTACTAATATTAATATAATAACTCTTTCAGAATATTGTAATTAGGCCAAGTGCACTGATTGGTTTTTTTTTAAAGTTACTGTCAGTTGTTTGACAATAAAATTAATCTATTTTATAATGAAACTCTAAAAAAGCACATGTAATGTGCTCCAACTCAAAAAAAAAGAGAAAATAATTAATTAATTTTTAAAACTTACTGTTTTTATTAAACAGATCAAGACTACAGTGCCTGTGATACATGCAGAAAAACATTCTGGTGAGTGAATATTAATAATTATAATTTTTATTAAAATATTAATAATTGTTAAATCACTGCTTCCACCTTCAGAGTATAAATGGAACAAGAGAGCCAACTACGGTCACTGAGAGTGTAAAAAAAAAATGATACGCAATACGCAGCAAGTGTGGGATGCCCTCTGTCGTTTGTATTTTCTTTATTACCCAGTACTGCACTGCGCACGATGATCTGACCATAAAGGAAAATAATGAAATCTACCACTCTCTATGAGAGTATTGTATAGTGGAAAACACACAAACTGTGTGAGATGCAGTACTTGGTAATGAAGATCATACAAACGACAGCAGCCGTCCTACACTAGGAGTGATGTATTCACAAATAGGAGTACAGTATGCTCTCTTGTGATACTCTTTGCCGCCATGTACCGTAATTCTTTTGGTTGGTACAGTAAATATGTACTGCTGGCTCAATGATGCTGATTTGTCTTTTAGGATCTACTACCAAGCAGACTCAATACACCTGACTTTATTTGCTGGTACTCATCAAACATGACAGATACTTATCATCAGTATTATCATTGTTTATCGTTGTCAATCAATTATAATCTTCATACTCGCCTACTGTAATATTGTCATCGTATCATTAGCGTACATCAGTAGTCATCATAATCTTCATCCTCATCACCAGCATCACAATCATTATCATCATCGTCATCTTCTTCAACATCACAATCATCATCTTCACCAGTACCATCAATCCACAGTACAGTATTTAATACCCATCTTGAAGTGGTCGATTCAGAGATGCCTCACTTCATCCAACCTCTCCGCAATTGAAATTACAATTTGCTTTCAATTTATTTCAATTTATTCAAAAAAACCTCCGGAAAAGTAAAATAGTACAACAAAACAATTTTGTTAACAATCATGGACAATTTCAGTACAAAAACCAGAACAAGTGAGAAAAAAAAACCAAGAAAAAAATTCTTAAAATACAAAATTCAATTAAATCAATAAAAGAACAAAACACCACTTTGACAGGTACAAGCAAAACAACAGACCAAGTAAATACTCAACAACCAAAGAGGAAATCTTTACTTGCACTTCAATTTCAGTATATTAAAATATTAGGCCTACTGATGAACTGCAGTGGTACTGTACCGTACTATCTGAATTCTCTTTATAAAAATGAAAATGTGAAGATTATTGAAGAATCAATATTGTTTTCAATCTACTATTTTTGCTATATTACTTGGTGTTAATTATAAGTTCATTCATGTGATAGTTTTCAATCTATAGTTTTTTGCTATAATATTACTTGGAGTTGAATATACTGCAAGTTCATTCATTTGATTGTGAAGTTTCCAACCAGGAAATATTTGATGGTATTGTCAAAAAAAAAAACAAAAACGTTCTGGTAAATTATTAATTCATTCATAGAGTTAAAAAATGTTGTAAAATAATCATTTTTGAGCATGTTGAATCCAGGCCAGAGTTCACTTCGGGTAAAGGAGGTCGTTGATTTGCCCTTTCCATAGCAAAAAGCAAGCAAACCTTTCTGTCGATTGGTTTAAGACTGAAGAATAAATGTTCTTTTCATAATTAAGTTACTGTATATTGCAGCTTATGGCCAGGCCTAGAATAATGCACCATTTGATGCGATCTGTATCTCGCGGAAGCCATTTAGGGAATTGGATTGTTTTCGTATTCTGCGATTCTAGATTCTGAAAGCGCAACTGTTTGGCTTCAATTGAGGGGTGATTTTGATTTTTCAGACAGAATTATTGCTTTTTAGTTGTAGAAAATAGGCTTAGCATTTGATAGGCTTATGTTCATTTTTGATTCGGACATAGACAGCGAGTTTTGTTTCATTTTTTTAATATTTCCAAAATCAATCAAAACTATCAGCAGTGCTGTACAGGGCATGATGGGGAAGTAGAATGATAATAGATATGTGCGCTATCCGATTCATTGGTTGATATTCATGTATTCATTCATAAATATATACTGTATATATATATATATATATTCATTCAATTTCATGTATTCATAATTCATAATCATGTATTCATCATTTCATGTTTCAAATACAGTCTTCATATTCATATCTTTGCATGTGTATTCATATCATCTAATATCTTCATAAATAATCTAATTCAATGTATAGTGCTATTACATGCGCAGAATAGCATTGAACTCCTCTGACCTATGGTGACCCTATCATCATTTTGCCTTTGTGTTCCTTTGAATCAGCCATGCATACCTGGTAAAGTGTAGTTAGTAAACACCTTACACCACACCTTGTCACACTTGACGGCACCTTTCATCATTTTTTTAAGGCCCTGTCCTGGTTTCGTCATGTTTCATTGGGTTTTGAGAAAAACATTTTTTAACAATTTAACAAAGATTGCAAATAGAAATTCAACACATTGATTGTCAAGCCTTTTTCCTAGTTTCACCAAGGCATAAAGGGAGCCACCATAGTAGAAATCATTGCCATCAACTGTTATGAAACGCAAACAAACACACACTATCTATTTTGACATCATCCAAATTTTGCGCTTAACCCCCAGGGTGAGAGTTCACGTTCTCGCAGCCACTGCCAGTGAGATTGCATGCAATACAATGCTGGTATGTTTAGACAGGTGTGGACATGAACTCACGTCCTCATTGGGGATCTGAATGGACCCAGTCGGATGTGAACGCGCATCACCAGCAGCAAACGTTTTAAAATGCAAACAATTTTAAAAATGTAAGATTTGGAGTAGAACAATAATGTGAAATCCAATTAGAATTGGGAAATGGATTGAGACTGGTGTAGCAATAGCAACTGCCTGCCTTTAAAAATATGTCCTTTACATTGGAATATAGTTGATACAAATGCTGCTGTATACGACTATTGTAAGAGGCAATTAAAAACTGCATTTCATCGGTGTTATAGATTCAACGCGAGATTTGAAGATTGTACAGACCATGACGGCATTCTTTCTATGCAAGCTCATTAATATTAATGGTGCCAAAGTAAACAAAGAAATCTGGAACACCCAATGTTACAGTTGGTTGGAGACCCATTTTCTCACTCTCGCAATAATAAAAGAAGAAAACCCTTTCACCACAGAAACATTCCTAGAAATTAAGTAACAAAATGTAAAAGATGTTTGGCTTTTGATCTTGTATAAATATTTATTTAGTTAAAAAATCATGTTTCTCATCTCCTCATTTTAGTTTCTTATTTTAACCATGAAAAGAAAACAAATGCAAAATCTTCTTCGTTCCCATGTGTGCCTCAAGCAAAGGTGAAAGATTGGTTTCCATACAATCGCTACACGTTATCGCCGACAGATTTCGGTGATGGAGCTTCCGTGATTGTCTCAAGGACTAGCTACGCAGTACAATGACTGCACTGAAAACACTTTAGCGACAGTGTAGCGATTGTATGGATACCTAGTTTTACAGTACAGCACTGTAGATATCACAAACTTGTTTTCTGTGTTGTGTTATTAATGGTAGAGCCACAGGCGAGACTTTTTTATACAGCTTGTTTAGCGAGCCCGCCATCCACAAATGTTGATGAATTGGAATAAAAAGAAAATTTCATTTTGGTCAATACACACCTGCCGCCAGGAAAAAATGGAAATTTGAGAAAAGTTTTTCTATATTTTTATTACGGCCTCCGCTGCCTTGAAATCTTCAAAGATAAGCAGGTGGGCCGGGCCTACTTTTGGAAAGTGAAAAAAGAGAAAGAAAGAAAGAAAAAGAAAAAAATTGATCACCCAAAACGCCTCAGAGGTTATTTTGTGGGTGCCTAAAACGCACATATTTTGCGGACCCCCTAGGTTACTGTTATCTAAATCGGCCACACTTTCTGCCCACAGCACAACATCTCTGGATCCACCCCGGATTTTTGTATGTATGTATGTATGTGTGTATTTCTTCCTAATTATATAAATTTAAAGCATTTTTAAACCATCATATTACTGCACTGTTTACTTTCACCAATAATATTTTATTCTTTAAGTTCTCCTTCTGGATGTTTTTGGTAAAAATATTTGCTAAATAAAAAAAACAAAATTATTATTATTATTTTTTTTTTTCCGCTCTCCTCTGATTATCTTTAAAAAAATAAGTTCGCAAAACAAGGAATAAAAAAAGTCTCATATAAAGAAAAAAATGTACAAAACTTGACTACGCTCTACTGACAATAGTTGATCTTATTGTATCCTCTATGATCTTTACTTTGGGTTCTGAATTTCTGTTTTGTCTGCCTTCTCATTTGTATAATCTCATTTTTACAAATGAAGTGGTAGACAAGGACCCTGACTTTGAAAGTAAACACCATTCAATTCAAGGTGGATTATTAAATTATTAGATTTTAGTCAATTTTTGTGATTTTTCAAAATATTTTATTTTGTCATATTGAATAATGTATTATTTTTTAAAAATAGGGAAAGGGGACAAAAATAGATTGGGGGGTGGGAAATATTGAGGAGGACTCTTCTGGCCGGAAGGAAAATACAATATCTTATGTACCTTTGTTGTACATTACCAGCATTCTTTCTCCTTCAAGGTCGCATTGATTCAATTAATACCATTTTCTCTTTGTTGACTGTTGGCGAGAAAATCATTGCAGAAATTTACCTACAGTGTAATGGTATTGCTTTGGTTGTTGAAAAAAACAATGCAGAGGCTGCAATGATTATTCGTGGCAGATGCTTGTTATATTTTCTCAATAAATGTTTTTTAGCCTTGAGTTAACAAAAAACAATTATATCTCAAGGCACTGGAAAAAGTATTGTTCTGTAGTATTGTAAACACCCTTAAAGTTTATTTAAGGTTATTCCATGTTGATTATTAAAAAAAATGTTTTTGGATTAAGCAGGGGACCCATTTTGAAAGAAGTCGCGTCGGAGAGATCTGTAAATTTCTTTTTCTTAACACATTTAAGGTTATTTTGCAATGCTTGGTGATACCAATCAGCATTGATTTCAATGAGGCAATTTATAATAAAGTCGTAATAACATACACATCTTTTGAAAGTGTGGGAGCCCATCCCTACAGTAGGTCTTGGGACCCCTGACTAGCCGTAAAACTTAGCTCATATCACAAACTACAGTAACACAAATCAAAGTAAATCGTGTTTAGTGCTAGTTCATTAAAACAAAAAATAAACACGTCAATATGCGCATGTTTTAATGCTTGATTATTGTGATACCAACTTTATTAAAATTTTGTTCCGACCTTAATTAGTACAAATAGAGATAAAAAATACAATAAGAAAAAACACATTAATTTTAGAGTGAAATTATTTAAGCTCAATATTTTGTAGTCCCCATTTCCGGAAGCATAATTGTGATAGTTGGTACTTTATTGGCATACCTAGAATTGGTCTGTGTTATCATCAGTATTTGATGGTTTATGTTTCTCATTGTCTGTTACTGGAACCCTGCCAAGCCTACGTTTACAAAAGAGAAGAAAGCCAATTTTTTTTTTTATTGCTATCCAAGTCACAGCTCATGAACCCCAAACAAAAAGGCTCCACCCCTATACCCAACCCTACGATAACATAAACTTAACTGCATAAAGACAGGCCAGTCTTCATGGACCACTGGAAATGAGCGTTGGGTTACTTTACCAGAAGTGCAGGCATTGGATAAAGAGTGATCGTACACTCATCATACAGTAAAGTTTGTAGTCAATTGAAAAGTCATCGTATGTACGGGTAGTTATATGTCTGCTTATGGTCTACTTTGAAGTCGGCTGCCTAATGAATAAGGCATAGTACTAGTAGCGATATGGATGTACATATTTACAAGCCCTCGCCACTTTATGGGAAACCTTTCTTTTGGTATCGGTAAGTGTGAACCCAGACTATAATGTTTAATCTTTATTTAACTCATTTAGTTAGTAGATTTTATAGTGTGCGAAATATTGTGTTCTATTTTATTGCTGCCTAATAAATGAGGCATGGATGTACATATTTACAAGCCCTTGCCACGTTATGGGAAAACTTTCCTTTTGGCATCGGTAAGTGTGAAATCAGACTGTATTTTTTAATCCTTATTTATTTTATTTGTAGATTTTAAAATGTGCGAATTATGTGATTGTTCTGTTTTGTTTGGTTAATCTTAAACCCTCACTGCACTATTGAAAACCCTTTTTTTTTTGGCATCGGTAAGTGTAAACCGGGGCTATTATATTACAGTACTCAGAATTTCTATTTTTGCACAACTTTTAAGCAATTTTGCCACAACATGCAATTTAAGGTCCTTCTTCCATATAATTATGAACAGTGTTTGATGGTTAAGAAAGGTACCTGCTTTCAAATTCAAATTTTTCAAAAGACAAGTCCACTCCCTCAGCCCCATAAAGAGACTATGAAGTCTCAAAATTCATTTACTTTATGACCACAAAAAGAATATTATTGATGTTTAGGTTTAGCTGGAAGGATTGCTTTAAAAGTATGATTGAAAAAATGAGGCATGTTGTTGCAAAATGGCCGGTTGTAGCAAAAATTGAAGTTCAAGTTGTTGGTATTTTCAGAACCTGAGTATGTAATCTTCAAAATGAGGGGTCATTCATTGAAATTGGACTTTTCAAGCTTTGGTTAGTGAAAGTACAGCATTCCAAGAGTCAAGATAAACTAGTAATGGTCATTTATGCATACATTATTTATGAAATTAACTACCAAAATATATTTGACTGCTTCTGTTTATTCCTATCTTTTGTTTCAGACTCATTATCCCTTTGTTTATACTTAGTCACCGTCCACCCTTTTGTTCTTACTGTATATATGACCACTCTTTTATCCTATTTAGTCGAAATCTTGTGTGATTAAATAAATTTGTTAGTCTGAAATGTGCTGTTTGTCCTTCATTTATTGTTACCAAAATAATGTTAAACGATTTGTTGACCAATTCCAAAACTAAGTCTTTGGAACACGATAATTAGACATAAACTGTTGATCTATATAGTGGAAAAAGTTGTTGATATTTAGGTCATTTTTTATATAGCTTATTCACTCAATACTGGCCTGTGCGACAACATAACCATTTTGCCACAACATGCCTCAAATATTTGTAATACACCTTAAGTTATTGATTTTGATAATATATTCATGTATTTTTCAAAAATGATATTTAGTATAATTTTAAAATGTTTTATCCTTTGGTAAAATTAAAAGCAATACTTTAGTATACTTTTGTACAGTATAGTATTTTCTCTATTTTTAGAAAGAAATTATTTGTTTTAATTTATTGTCAATAGGTACAGTTAGTATAGTATTTTATGGTTGGTCAACTGAAAAGGTTGTCTTTCGTAATAATAATTTGAATAATGTTGAACTCTATAGTAGAAATTGCTGAAGCTTCATTATTTTTATTGATGGAGTAATAAATAAGCCCAAGGTTTTAAACTATTAAAAAAAAACATTAGATTTTTGGTACCCAAGTTGATTTTAGCTTACATCTTCAGTGTCCATTTCATTTTGTTTTTTTGAGAAATTAAGATCACAAAACATTTTTTAACTACAAAACAAAGACAAAAAGATTAGATAAATAATAAAAAACAATAGATAAGGCATTAGTTCCTATGGTAACCCGGGAAAGTTTTAAAATATAAAAAAAACGTAAAACCCAGTGTTGATCTGTTCTCCCTTCCTCTTCAAAATGAGCTTGTGTACCCCCTCCCTTGGAATAATAATGAGCACATGTGTGCAATTATAAAAAAACTTAATTTTGCAACCTACTTTACTTAATCGTTGAGCCCAATACAACCTTTGCTCCCCCTACTCTGCCACCACCATGTCAACACTCGTAGATGCGCCGCTGCAGTCGTCTTCCTCCCCATCCCAGCATTCCTAGTGCATGTAATGTCGAATGATTGACTTCTTGAGCATTCATCAACTTGTCTCGTGCTAATTATCTGCAGACATGTTGGCTACGCTATACTTGGGATAAGATTCTTAGATTTGGACCTAGGTTAGGGTACGGAAAACCACGGTGAGTGAGATGGGGTGACTTGTAGATTAAAAAAACTTCCATAGCAGATGTTTGCACTATTGAGGCAAATTCATGATTACGACTGCTGATGTACCAAGTGTTAAATATTATTTGATGGAATTCAAGATGCGAAACTAAAAAAAAACTATACTTACTATACATATGATTTTACCGATTGACATACTGTAGGGTATTTTGTGATTTCTTTTTTAGTATTGTTCTTAGATTCAATTTATAGTATTGTCATTCATACAAGAAGAAATTATTAATATTAAGTGGAATGCTTGCTAAATGCTCTGCACACGTGGGATACAGTAACATCATCTTTACACGAGTGAATACAAAACGTACTAAAAGTCGGTACAATCTGTTTGCAGGCAGTGAAAGTATGCGCAGCACCATGTAGCTGATATGAAGCTGCAACCAACGAGCAAGTGCACAGAGCCTTGCTAAATTCCTTGTAAGTGTTTGCTAGTCTTTGCGATGTGTGTTTTTCTTTAAGGATATTACACTTGCAAGAATTTATGTTGCGCCAGATATCCAGAATTAAAATTCAGTCAGTGAGGCAATCAAGACTTCCAGCACAATATCTCAGAGAGCATTATGGCTTTCTATGTAATAAAAATTATTCTGAATGTAATAGAAATGAGAAGCTTCTTCGAAAGTGTAAAGGTCAAAACATTGAGAAGCACAGCCTTGTTCATTATTAAAAAACATAGTCAGCACATCTGTTGGTTTTAAGATGAATACGTTGGCATTAGCATCACAGACGTACAGACGAACAGTACCCATACGGGACAATTGCAAAGGTTCCTAACTTTACCAATACCGGTAATCTGTTCATCTGTAAGTGGTTTTCAGGTGAATTTGTTGGCGTCAGCATCACAGATGTACGGACGTACAGCATATACAGGGACAATAACAGTGTTCCTAGCTTTACAGCATAGGAACCAATAACCAGTGCATCTGTTGGTTTTCTTTTCATCAGTAGGATATTAACCAATGTTCTCTTTGTTTTTGAACATTATCAAAGTTAACAGCTGATCTCATTGTGGTTGTTCGTGAACGGATACTGCAAAATCTACAGGTGGATTAATCTTGGAAGAGTCAGTAACGACCTGTTTTAATTAAATACAAGCCATTGAGGTTTCATTCTTTATCCATTGGTACATAGTTAAAACTTGGTATAGTATTATATAAACCCACCTAGGCTATATTAACCCATTCCCTAATTCTTTTAATATTCAATTTTCATAGAAGGTTGTTTTATTAAGAGGTAATTCACAATTATCAAGATTTTTTGCATTTGTACAGTTTGTTTTTTTTCGTTTTTTTTTTTTGGTACATAAAAAATGTTGATTTCCCAAAAATATTCTCCATTTTTGTGTGTTGTCAAATAAAGTACTGTACTTGGTTGCATAAAATATCTATTATATTGATGGTTTCTTTAGTTATAAAAAGGTATTGTTTTAAATATTCATGCACAAAATTATACAAATTTGTCGACCTCCCGCCCCCTGCCCCACATACTCTTTGTACCCTTGTAAAAATGTTAATAATTGTGAACGACCCCAACACCATGATCATCGTTATAATCACAATCAGTCAATCCATTATTATCTCTCATGATCATCCATTGTGATGACAATCATCAACCATTATTTTCATCATTATTATCATGTCATCCTTATTCATCTTCATGGTTGTCATTATTACTGTATCAATGAGTTTTCTCGCTTTTTGCATTGGTTGGTATATGTTCAGATGGTGTCCCCACTTATGCAGTCGATGGTACTGCAGACAAGGTAGCACAACAAATAAACATACATCAATTATTTGTACGTTATTGTCTAGGTGTATCTTCCCTCGAACTACTAGCCATTATGTATGTAGTTCTACAATGTATAACAAAGAAGTAATAAACGCTAGAATGTTACCCAGATTTTGACGAGTATAGCCGTCCCTAGAACCCTTTACAACATCCAGTGGGACCAGCATACTCGTTGCTGGCAGCCAACGTATTTGAGGTATTCAAGATATCGTTAAGTTTGATAACGGGTTAAGATGAATAACTCACTTCACTTGGTATTAGCATACAGTACATATGATTTTGATCTGCATTGAATTTCAGACCTCAAGTTGTCTTAATCGTCAGTTGTATCGTTTTAGAAGTTTTATAAGTTTTTTGTTCGAGTTCAACCAGCAAGATGATCTTTGAACAAGTTGTCATATCCAATTTAACTTTGTTACCTTGTAAACGAGGCTAATTGGTAATCATTCGTTGCCTTTTCTAGCCTGCCACCCTGACAAGTGTCAAGTTGGGCCTCCTAATATTTGACAAAACGATGAACGTTGACAGCATCTATATTTTTTTCGTGGGAATACGTTGAGTGATTAAGAAGTTGTTTTACCCACCCTCTTGGGATTAGTGTGGAAGTTTGCACCTTATGCCCAATAGGATGTTATCGTCTTTATGCTAAGCGTCCAGCAACTTTTTATTGGTGTGTCCAAAGGGAGTTCTGTCCACTGTCTCTAAGTGTTACTCATCCCAATTTTTCACTATTTAAACATGCTGTAATAGATCATGTATAGTTGAATTGCTCTCTGTTGACGAGAGAAAATACGTCAAATTTGTTTGAGTGAAGATTGTTTCGTATTCAAAGTAAACATGGGTCAGTTTACTACTGTTCCAGTGAATCGCAAGTCACTGTGTGTACAAGAACAACAAAAAATATTCTAAAATTACGTATTCTTAAAACTCTGCAATGAAGCTTGCTTTGCCAACATTCTATTATATATGGTGGCAGATCCAGGAATTTGAAATAGATGGGGCCTGGGAGAGACTACAAAGATAGAGGGTACCCAACAATCAAACCATAGTTGGAGCTGAGGGAAAAAGAATTACGATTGTGGCACTTAGATGACCGAATATGGCACTCTCAGACTCGAATTGATAATAATTTTATTTTTTACTCCAATTTTTTTATAATTTTTTAAAATTTAGGGGAGCAGCTCGGCTCCCCCCCCCTCCTTGAATCCGTCATTGGATTTTTTTGTAAGTGTTATCGTACTAAATGCTGGGTATTGCTAAACCCTGCATACCCCGCAAACCTCCTAAATGCTTAGTATTCCAAAATACTTGCGAAGAAAATCACAAGTGATTCGAGTGGGAATCGAACCCACGCTGTTCCAGATAACTAGCCTGATGTCATAACCACTAGACCACTGAGCTTGCACATACAGTAGTGCCTAGTGCTAAACTTGTTAGATGTTGGACATGGTCATGGCCAAGTTTAAACTCACTTTTTCAACTCTGAGTATTTGTATGTATCATAAAAAGTAACTATTTTGAGTTCATGCACTTGTAATCCGATCCATTATGTATGAAACTTTAGTCATGATAACTGAATTGTTGTTTTTATAAAGGATAAACACACTCTTTGTGCCTACGTAATTCTGCCCATTAACAGGTTTTGAAAAGTTTTGTTATTGGTATGTTTCAGCTCACTTTAAAACCAATTTTAAGTTCTTATATTTTTTTGGTGAAGATAATAGCACTAATAAAAAAAAGCATAGGCTGGAAAAAAGTATGCGACCGCTCAATCAACAGTACCCTCAATATGGTACAGTATGCCCTGAAAACTTGGGATGCTCTTGGGGTTGGTTTCAAATCAGAGGGCCAGCTTTGCGTTAAAATGTTAAGATTGTTATTTGGGTCGTTAGAAACGTGGTCTCGAATTATAGGAGTGTTGGAATTAGAGGAGTCTTGAATTGGAGGATGCACTGTACTATCAGAATTAGGAGATAAATGATGATTTTTTTTACCATTTTTTTTTTTATAAGGCTTTACTTTCCAAATTATTAGAGTACTTTCTCTGGTATTAGCCTACCTGCCGTTAACCCAACATTTTACTGATTTGTGGGGCGGTGGGCTTGAACTCAGGGAATCCCCTTTCTAATTAAAAGGAAATTTTTTTTATTTGTTTATTTTTTATTTCAAAAACAACAATCAATTGCCTTGACAGGATGTCTTATAATATTTTTTACAAGTATATAAATATAATATAGAAAAAGAAGAAACAGGGACACAAGTCACCAACCAACAAAAAAAAAAAAAAAAAAAAACACCAACCAACAAAAAAAAAAAAAAAAAAAAATAACTCATCCCCAGCAAAAACCCAAGCAGATCAATCATGCATGCATGCAATGTAGTAATCTGGTTTTAAATGAACTTAATTTTTGATGGAATAAATCGATAGTAGGATCTTCATGTAACAATGTATTATAAGTAAAAGCTAAATGATGAATAGAACCATTTTTTGTGCAATATCTCTGTTAAACGGAACCACCAATATATCTTTTGAGTGAGAATTTATAGTCTATTAATTTTAAGAGAAAATAAAGAACTTAAAGAGCTTAAATTAGTATCATAAACAGAATTCATACACTTACCGGAAAAAGAAAAACCATATCCAAAAAAAAATTCTTTTACTACTTGTGCAAGAAGAGAGTACAGAACCAAATTACTATCATTATAATACCTATGATTAATGAAATACATAAACTTAGATTGAACCCTATCAATAAGAATTTTGTTTCCACTGCATGCCTAGTTGAAAACTAGTATTTTATATTTTCTTAGAGTAAATTGTACAATCTCATTCAAATTATATTTTGAGCTTTTGACAGACGAAAGACTGGTGGTATGTAAAATTGGGTGTAAAGTTTTTTTTTGGGGGGGGAGGTGGTTATGGGCTTATATCCAAGGAAATATCTAGTACTACTGTCAGGAGGTGGGGAAGGGGGAGGTGAGAGAATAGGAATTGAAACTTCTTTGTCCTATCAGTGTTTCTCATGTGATGTCATTACTCAAGATGTATGCGAAGGTCATGACACCTGTCAGACGTATAAATTAATTCCTTTCAATGACCAATCAACAAATGAATTAATCTCTTAATTCGTGAGTCATTCGCCAAAATGCATGTATTTATTCAAACATCTTTGGTAGTACAGGAAAGACATGTTTCAATTTGAAGATTTAATCATTCATCAATGAAACATGAACTTGGGTAAACATAGTCATTAATAATAATCAGATCTGTCACTCAGTCAATCATATTCGATCATATCTCATGTAATAACAATCTTGAATATTTATCTTCAAACATTTGTCTCCGATTATCCGTCTATATCTGTTTAAGATTTTAAGTTCTTTAAATTGTGATTGCCTGTCATGTAAAATATATCCTATAAAGGTTTTAATAGTAATTAGAATCTAATAAATAAGTAATAAATATTATAATACTAAATAAAAAGAATAATATATAATTAGTATTATGATGTTTATTGATAATTCCCAAAAACAGTGTGTTTCCCAAAGCCGACCAACCCAACATTATGGAAATCTAGTGTCTGCATTTTTGCAAAAATCTATTTTCCAAGCAGGAGCCAAAAATATCATACTGTATCAAAAGTGAATTTTTCAAAATTTAATTAATAAATTTGACACCTACTGTATTACAAAGGTTTTCATCATACTTATTACTGTATCTATCAATCAATCAATGGTAATACTGGTATGTTAATTTATAATGTGCCTCTTCCTTGAGGTTATAAGGCGCAGTTCTTTTCCCTGTCATTGGGTTGATAGGCTTTAAGTGTTGCTGCTGGTAATCAGCGCAGGAGCAGGCAGGCCCACCAGGTACCCATTTAGTGTATACTCCTGGGTAGAGAGAAGCAATGCAGATAAAGTGAAATAATACGAAAGGGGAAAAGGGCACCACACAGGAAGCAAACTTCAGAGTGAGTGGCCCTCAATTATGAAATTAATAATAATTATTAATTTACCAGCCAAGAGATTAAGCAATGGTGAAACATTTAACATTTAAAGTAAAATATTACTGGAAAACCAGAAACATTACTCTCCTGAAGATGATTGAAGCAACTCAATCGAAACGTTGAGACTTTCTCAACTACAACAATTCTTTTTAGAACTACCTACGTGGTATACCGCAAGCTCCAACATCTTATTACATCACCTTCAAACAAAACCAGATACATGTTATTTTTTATATTTGGCCATAAATACAAATGATAACCAGCGACTGTGACATTCAAAACAAACATATATTAGGTTTCATATAAATTTATAGTCATTTATCTTTCTTTATGAGGATTATTTATTTGAAGAGTCTCGTCGTCGTTGAGTAGGTCAAAGAATATTTGAACTCATCATTACTGGTGGTAATTGAAGCCAAGTTTTGGAATCAATAAAAGTATAGCATAGTACAAAGCTTATACTTAACAAAGGCTTTGAGCTATTAGTACAGTTTTTTTTTTGTTTTTTTTTTTAAAGTCTAAACCTTTGTATAATGTAATCTTGTGTAATGGTGCATAGCATTATTTAGTTCCCTGTTTTTTGTGTCATGTGGGGCCATTGTTATTCAATACATAGATGCCACACCTTCATATAATGTTTGAGGCATGTCTTGGCGAAATGGTTAAGTTGTCGCACAGGCCAGTATTGAGTAAATGAGCTATAAAATATGGGGGAGCTCAAAAAATTGCCTAAAACTCCAAATTTTGTTTTCACTATAGATCAACAGTTTAATGTCTTATTAATCATGTCCCAAAGTATTAGTTCTGGAAGTGGTCAACAAACTGTTTATTTAATGTTATTTAGATAGTTAATTCTATTAAACAATGTATGCAGAAATAACTTTGGAAGGCAATTACTCAAAATCATGTTTATCTTGACTCTAAGAGTGCTATACTTTCACTTTTCAATAACTTAGGCTTGAAAAGTCCCATTTCAATGAATGACCCCTCATTTTAAAGATCAAATACTCGGGTATCTGAAAATACCAATATCTTGAATTTCAATTTTTGCTACAACTTAGCCATTTTGCCACAACATGCCTCATTTTTTTTTAACCAAACTGAAAAAAAGAAGTATTGCTGTAGCTATCGAGGGTCAGTTCTATGGAATAGTCTACCATATGACATTTGACCTGCACCTACTTTGAGTTCCTTCAAGATCAAATTGTTAGAGTAAATTCATGGTAATCAAGACCTTTTGAAAAACAACTGTTTATATATTTATGTATTTTAAAACGAACAAATATTGGATTAAAATGAAAAAACATTCCTTCATTTATTGATCTTTTAGTGAAAACTGCATTTAGGCACATTATCGGTTTCCCACAAATAAAATAGACGAGCGGTACTGGGAAAGACAATTTGATTTCTTGCTTCGAACAAGGTATCCATTTGTAGAAGTCTTATGAAGATAAGCCTATCCAAAGTGAACATAAAATGGTCGAGGACCAGGATATACCTTCGACAATAATAATAATAATAATAGGCCTTAAAACTAAAAAAATGTAATTTAAAAATATGCTTAATGAATGTATGATTAAAGTATAATCATTTAATTATGAAAAAAAGGTAAAATATAAAGGAAGAATAGGAAAAAAACAATAATAATGAGTTTGTCACAACATGACCATAATATAGGCACATCATGACAATTGCAGGGGCTTAGACAGAAAAATGAAATAGGAAGCTGATGCATCTTCATCTCTCGCCTTGGTTTAGTGTAAATTCTACTCTAGATCCTTCGAATCGTGAGATAGACCTAGACCTAAGTCCTGTAGTTTGTTGACTAATAAAATTTAACTTGTGAGGTTAACAACAAATCTTCTTTACGGTATTTCATGAATTAATTATAACCAGAGAGTTACGAACACCAACAATATTATGTCGAGAAACCTAATCTCAAGTATTGTATTTAAAGGGCCACGTGTATGCGTTGTTGGTGACTCACAACCGTCCATTTCACCGGAGGGTTAAGCCTTAAATTTTTGGGAATCCCCACCGAATATTGAATATGAAAACAATGTGCATTCAATCAACAGATGTGGTTTTTATCAAATGTAAATATGATCTAGCTTTTAGTTTAATGTTAACATTTGATAGATTTGAAGAATATAAGGAATTTGCTAATGGCAGACCAGGCCCCGTTAGGCTAGGGTGAGCTGATCTATAGGCCAAGACATCACGATAAAAGTAGCCGCCCTAAATAATTGCTGGCTGTCCTAAAGAC
Source organism: Anneissia japonica (assembly GCF_011630105.1). Classification (NCBI taxonomy): domain Eukaryota; kingdom Metazoa; phylum Echinodermata; class Crinoidea; order Comatulida; family Comatulidae; genus Anneissia; species Anneissia japonica. Next base: position 415,488 of record NW_022688869.1, on the reverse strand, counting down.
GGCCGAAAGGCTTGCTAGCTAAGCCTATGATATATGGGCATATAATAGTTTTTTGGTTTTTTTCAAAGAAATTCTGATAAGCTGGACAGAACTTTAAATATAGTAGTAACCATTAAAATGATGATGAAATTCAGCCCTAAAACTTTCTATGACAAAATACTATTGTATGGCCATGATGTGCCTATATATGGTCATGATGTGATGTCATCATGACATGACATTATTTGTTCAGGTGAAGTGAATGACATCCTCAATTTTTTTTAAAGCTGATTAATTATTGGGTTTCATGCCCGTCAACAGCCTATCATCCCCTCCGAAGCCCTGTCCCCACTATCAAATTTGTGTTATGTGCCCATATATGGACATAATGATTTTTTTAAATACCCAAATATGGTCATATCACATTTTATTTGTTACATAACATTTGATATTGTGGACAGAGCATAACCCTGATGCCTTAAAAATAATGTTATGTTAGCGTAACATGACCGGCCGTAAAAATTGGCCGACCCTAGACATTTTTATACTTATTTCACAATACAACTTTATGTGAGCAAAGTGGGCGTGGTCGGATGTCACTCAAAATGTTTCGAAAGTGGGTCAAGGGCGAAAAATATGGCAATTAGGGACTTATTTAATTGGTTATATAGATTTCAAGGTCATTGTGACAGTAAAAAAAAAAAATCCCTACCTACCCTATATTTTGGGGCCTGTTATGCCAATATAACATTTGTTTTTTTAAGCCTAAGATTAAATTCTGTACTGGGAACACTACATATAATTTTTTTTTAACTTCAGAAGTCAAATAATGGTTGTAAATTTGTTTACCGTAAAAGAGATAGTATTCTACCTAAATGTTTACAGCATTAAATTGTACAGGGACAATTATATAGGTTTTGTAAATTTCGTTTTAGCATAAAGGGGATACAGTTGTCAATTGCACACCGCACTGATCCCTTATCAGTGACTCATACTTCACAGTTGTGGATTAGAGAAGGGGGGAATATAGGTTCCTGCACCACTAAATATAGAACCTAAATCATGCACCATCGTGACCCTGTCATCTGCGTATGACGTGTTTCTTATTTTTGTCTAATGGTGTGTTTCAATAAAATGAGTGAGGACAAGTCATAAGATATCATATAGGCTCCGTATTTTGAAATATATGACAAGGGGCTGTTTACTGGGATACTACTGTACTGTTGATAACATGAAACCATGGATTAGAATTCGACTTGGGTGTGTATATTTTATTTTTTATCATTTTTTTTGTTGGTAAATCAGGTGTAATGTTTATAGTTATTTATCTACAACTTTTCTAAACTAATAAATATTTTATATTATTACCTGTTAGTATGATACACAATTTTTAAATATTTTTATTCATTTATTTATTTTTTAATGTTGGGATATCCCTGGCTACATGTGGGCTTGCATATGTGCTTAAAAACTGAATTATAATTTATTATTATGTTTTTATGTTTTTATTTTAGAGAAATGTATAATTATATGCACATTGCCATGCCAATGCTTTAGGAATTTTAAGTGATGCTGTATAAAATAATAATAATAATAATATTGAATATTAATAAATAGTTACTATTCATATTGAAGTAATAATCTCCCATAATTTCCCTTGTGACAAGCCAAGCCCCCATGTTGGATGCAACTCATCAAACCAAAAACGACAGACCAAATATTTCTCATTTTTTACTAGTCAGGGATTATAGCCACCCCCTGCCTCATAATTCACACTCCTAGTGGACAACTTATCCCCTGCCTCCCTCAGGCATATATCCCAGTGTTACCACTGGTGCAGCATATGAATTTGAAGGGTGGGATTCAAACCCCAACCCAAGGCTAAAACAGTAACTGCTGTGTCATTGGGTCCCACTATTTGCACCCTTTGTCTGAAGCTGCTAAACTGTACCATTTAAATAAACAAACCATTTCTAGAACCATAACTTAGGACAGAAAGATCAAATGAATCAGAAATATGATACTTGGTTTCCTTGGTGATGCAAGTTTTGTATGTTTTTGTCATAAAAGTCGATGTGATTTAAGAAAGCATTACCAGAACTTTAGATGGGTTTCTCATCCGAGGGACACTCACAATGTCTGGATCTGACTGCAACACTTGGACCAACTGGGCTCCTGATAGCATATACTTGGTGAAGAGCTATATTGTGGCTTTCTTTGTATATAGAACAGTACTTAGTTAAGCATTGAACTAGCTATGTTAGGAGAGACTTTTAAGATTCCTTGTTTTGCGAACTTATTGTTTTAGAGCTCATCAGAAAAGAGCAGTAAAAAATTAAAAATAAAATTTTGTTTTCTTATTTAGCAAATTTTCAAGCACTTCATATAACCATTCATCACATGTATATTTCAATATAATCTTTTCATAATGAAATTATTATTATTTTAGATTTCAGATACACTGGCAGAGGTCCCAAGTTGGGAGAATCCAGTTGTGGGAGACCCGACTTGATAATTTCTCTTTCGCACATCCAATTGTAATTTGCTATGGGTGGTGATACCATTGAAAAACAGTTGTAAAAAAAAACAAATATTAAAACATACCAAAAGAAGGGACCTGTAGATTCCAAGAGATTTTTGTTGGGAACGATTGACAAATTTTTTTCACGTGTTCTTATTTTACATTGATTTTATTTTATTATAATAGTATTCTTATTTCATTGTCTTTTCAGTCATACTCATATAGCCAGTCCATATCATCAGTGTAGTCCTACAATTATGAAACAGGTAAGATACTTTATTACCATACCGTAAAACCTTGAAATGAAGCCCTGGGATGGGCTTCTTTTCTGGGATGGGCTTCTTTTTGCGGCTGCTTTTGGGAAGTAAAGAGGTTGGGGGGGGGGGGTTAGCCTTCTTTTCAGAATGAATGCTGTAAATTTTGTGAGTTTGTATTATAAAACAATAAGCAAGGCCACTATAACATCAATCTGTATCATGGATTGTATTTAACTGGCATTAACTTGTTTTTTAATTTATTTTTTTGAAATTCATGTACAGTGTTATGTACTGTACTATCTCGAAATGAAGCCTATACTACATTGAAAAGAAGCTCATGGGCTTCTTTGCGAGATGGGCTTCTTTTCGAGGCTAATTTTGCAAACTAAAGAGAGGGCTTCAATTCAAGATGGGCTTCATCTCGAGGTTTTACGGTACTATAGTTTCTCATGCATTAGTCACTCCATACTCCATGAGATAGTCGCTTTGAGCTACAGTGTTGCAAAATTGCAATGTAATTTAAAAAGTGGATTTTGCGGTACAAACACCCACCTCACACCTTCCCTCCCCACCCCCCAAAAAAAAAAAAAGTGACCCAATTTTGTTTTCAGTGGAAGTTATTATACCTTAGGAACTGCAGTAATATTTAATATTTATGGACTATTCACTTCCTGTTCGCATGCATAAAACAAACAAAAAAAACTCGATCATTTTAATATGTAAAAGTATGCAAAATAGAGGAAGAATGTAAAGTCCTGATAAGATAGGAAACAAATCTGTTGGGAAAAAAAGAAACATAAAGGAAAACAAAACAATGACCAGAACAGGAATAGACAAGGCACAAATCGACAGAAAACCAGTGTGACAAAACACAACAATTCTGATTCAGACCTTTTGGTATAGCCTTGTTTTTTTTTCAGTGTTTTACATAAAAGAACTACTGTATTGTAGTTTTTATTTAATAATTAATAATAATGTCCCCTAAATTAAGATGACACATGATTAGGGATGTCCTATTTAGTAGAAAGGCCCATTTCCTTTACTTTATAGTACTTTGTAGTACTGAAATTCAATTCTTAAATAGTACTGTAGTAATAATTAACATTTCAAGAAAACAGTATGGAACTGGAAATTTACCTTAAATTTGCATTTTAGTTTCTCCAAACATCATATAATTGTACCCGATTACAGTGATTAGCAAGGTTCACTGAGAAAAGAAAGGGACTTACCCTAAATTTAACCTGAATAGAAGAGTGTAGTGTACATTTGTATATCGTACAATAACAAAGAAGTGACTAATTCTACTACACAATGGGGATAGTATACCTTGCACACTTTAGAAACCAGAAATCAACTCGTAAAAACCTTCACAGAATTTATTTTTGTAATTCAATACAAATAATAAAAAAATCATCTTTAAAATGTTGGTAGGATTATGAGAATGACAATCAAAACTGTAAAGTTCTTTTAAATAATGTGTTTTAAAAATTCAGTGGAATTCCTCTTGTGTACTTGACAATAGTATTTTGATAAGCAGGAGGACACTTTTGATGTTTATATAGACATGTTGTCTCTAGTAACTCATGACGAGTTGTTAAGTCCACGTTTGTTATCTCAGTTCACTGTAACAAACAATATAACTTTTACTGTATGTTCTTTGATGGTTTTAATATAGTAGAATCCCTATTGAGGGGACATATTTTCAGTCCTGGAAGGTTAATATAGTGTTAAAAGGATATACTTTTCCCAATCGTTTTGTGGTTGAATAAGTGTCCCTTTAGAAGGGATATCCCCTTAATAGGGATGTTCCAATGGAGGGTTCTACTGAACATGCGGGGCAAAATATGCTTATAAAAATATACGTAAAATTTATGCAGAAATATTTCACTATTAAAACATGGATCATAATTATTCCAATGAATAAGCTAATTTGTTAACAACTTGATTAAATTTTTTGTTCAGACAGTTTTTATAGAGGAACTTACATCTAGAATAAACTTCTTGGGTGCGTGTTCCCCACGTCCCTCCAACTCCCTCCCATTCCCTTCCAACTCCCTCCCATCCCCCTTATAACTCCCTTCCATCCTCTTCCCAACTGCCTCTCATCCCTCTTCCTAACTCGTCCCATTTGTTTCCTATCTTACTCCCATCCCCCTTCCAATTCTCTCCCATTTCCTCCCAACCCTCCTTGATGCCATTGCATGGACCATAGTGTCAAATCCAGCCTTAGTTAAGCCAGGACTTTTAATACATTTTTGGCAGTGCACAAATACTTGCACTTTCATTCCTTGCATTTTTGTCTAAAGACAAAGACCTTGCAAGATGAAGATCAAAATACACTAAACAAAGAGACAAAAACATGTGACATATGCTCTTGATGATATCACATCATGACCATATTTAGGCACATCATGACTATATATGGGCATACAACAGTTTTTTGTCAAAGAAAATTGATAATCTTGACAGGCGTTGCACTAAATGAATTAATTCAGTAGTAGCAGGTGTCCAACCAGAAGCATAATTGGCTACGTTCAGGTAAAGTTCTGGTGTACCACGGAAAACAATCATTCCTCATAATTACTGTACTTTACAATACATCTGTGGATGAATGAGTTGTATTTTGAAAGTCAATGTACTATTAAATTTCCTACATTGCTATAGTACAGCCAGTCAGTATGTGTCAGGACAAATACGATACAACTAAATACCTATTTTTGAATATCTAGGTTATTATTTTCAATTTAATTTTAGAAGCAAGAACCCTTCTTTAGATTCTTATTTTTACTGAGCTGTGGAAAAGCCATTGTTTTTGGTCGGATTATTTTTTTTTTCATTGTAAACTCCTTATATGGGCATGGTGATGTCATATCACACCCATATATGGTCATGTCCTCAGATATAAGCCCACATCGGGTATAACAATAAGTCCAACCCCTACCTTACACCCGATTTTAGATACAAGTCTTCTGAATTGGGCATGTAAAGCTAAAAAGTGCTTTTTGAATTAAAAGGAGATTATCTAAATATAAGAGGCAGGTACCACCTCCTCTCCTCCCCCCTCCCTTCCCACTCCCAAAAAAAAATTAAAAAATAATAATCTGTCCAATTTGTGTTCAAAGGGGATGGGATTATAGAAGAGAAAGTTCAGATTAGGCCCTATAAAAAATATTAGTTTATCACCCTATCTGGGCAGGAAAAGTGATAATGGAGGGAGGATTTTTTTAAATATTTTATTTTGCTAAAGCCAATATCACCCTTGGGTTGTTTGCTGGTGCATTGATATTCAAAAGTATTACATGATTTAGATAATGCAAACAATATCTACTCATTATTTAATAGAATAAATGAAAAAAAATAAATAAATAAAATAAAAAAATAAAAATTAAAAGAAATTTTTTTTTTCCCAGTGCCATAGAAGGCAGGCGCGCGAGGGTGATAAACTAATACTTTTTTTGATTGGGCCTTATCCTTACTCATAGTCGTACTACTTTACATCTGTTGATTGTCAGTGCAGTTCCTTACAGTAGGCCTACTTTAATAGTCTTTTTCTTGTATGATCCATACATATTCAGATTCATATTGTTTCCATTAGTACTTTTATATTTAAACTCTTACTCTTAAATCCTATATTTATCTCTATTTTTCACTCTTATCATGATTCCTTTTAAGGTTAAGTTCATCCTACACCTTTCCCCTTTCTTTTTTTGTGATCCTCTTATCCATAAAACCTGTTTTATTACTATGGCTATAGTACCATACAAATCTATTTATCCCTTATTATAATGACTATACCAAACACCCTTTGTTGAACCTGGTCTACAGTAGAAGAAAGGTGTGGCAGATACAGCAGTTGGCACATTGCCAATATTGTATTCTGAACCCAAAATTTCAACCATTATGGAATTGAGTAAGGAGCTATCATATAATATGGTAAATAAATTTTGATTTTCATTAATTTTATTTCTTTATAAACAGTTTCGGGCATTTAATATCATTTTAACAGATTAACCTGGTCAGTTTGTAGTGTTATGCTTTATGTACAGTATTTGGTTTTAAAATGTTTTGTTGTTAATATTTCTGGAAGTCTGAGCAGGGGAGCTTTTTGCTGCTAAACCCCGCCCTTTAGATGTTGTTGCTGTGGCCGCACCTGACAACAACCTGTGTTTGTGGGACATGCGTGTACTCCTTCACTTTTTCTGATTAGTCAGTTTTTTTAATTTGATTGTCACCCCAGAAATTTCCATTATAACTTCTCACGAAAATGTCTTTGAGGTCGTGCTCAATGCCTCTGATGACTGGTTGCATCGTCGCACGTTTTCCAGCTCTCGCTTCGTATAGTTGCACATTTGCAACGCTGAAAATCTGTAAACGTTCTGTTTAGAATTAAAGTTAGCATTTGTTAACTTTATGGGTAAATGTATGACTAATAACCGTCATCATGAAATTGTGCCACCTTTCTTTGAAGGTTGGTTATCGTGCCAAGATCTTTAAAGATTGACCTTCTATTAATATTATATTTTCCCATGCTTGTCCATATTTTTATTTTATAACCACATACATGGCCTTCCTACACTGCTCTACACATTAGCGTTCTATGATCATTGAATTTTTAATATTTTATTAAAAATATTTTGAGATGTTATTCAGTCTTTCACGCAGCTGAAGAATTAGGTGAAAGTGCAACTTTAGGCGTATTGTAACTCGTAGTTAGCAAGCCAGGCTCAGGAGGAAAGCAAAATTTCTTCCCTCCATAAAGCTACACAACCGTGTTTACAGCAGTGTTAGTAGTTATTCTCATGACTTTCAGTGGCGGATTCAAGGGGTGGGTGAGCCGGCCAGGACCCCTTCCCTTTAAATTTTTCAAAAAATGTGAAAAAATGGAAAATCATAATCAAATTTACTGTAGGTCTGAGAGTGCCATTTCATACCATCTAGAGATGTCATAATCATAAACTTTCTTACCTCAGCCCCAACCAACCATTGTGGGGCTGAGGTTGTCTAGTCTCCTGAATTGTGAAGATTCCGGACTGGGTCCCCTCTATTCTTAGATCCGCCACTGACTCTTGTTAATAATATTCAAAATCACTTCATTCAACAAAAAAATTATTTATTAAACAAAGAAAACATAAAAAAGAAAAAAAAAAAAAAAAAAAAAAAAAAAAAAAAAAAAAAAAAAAAAAAAAAACAATCTAGAACACTTTTCCAGCTGGAAAAATGCAAGGTAAACAAAGAACAAATACTTACAGTGAAGCCGAACAATTCTATCAACAAATATAAAATAAATATCATAACAAATATAAAAATACTCATTAAACTTTAGCCAGAACATTATTAATTATTAAGATTTGTTATAGCTAGTTGTCTTTTTTTTTTCCAGTGATTAAAATTAAAAATGATTTATTTTTTAATTATTTTAACTTGACTTCTGATATATTTTTCATTCAATTAAAAACATGTTCTAATTATTCATGGCAGTACAACTGAAGTTAATTGTAAAATTTATAATGCAAAGAATGTAAATTTAACTATCTGGCATGTAACATTATTACATAATTTATATAGTTTATAGCATTAAATTATTGAGTATTATTTAAATTTAAAGCAGTTTGAAATAAATATGATATAAATCATTAGTCTATTAGTCTAGGTGTTTCTAACTGCGATAATAAATGGTCATAAAGCCCTGGTAAAGTAGGCATATTGCAAACAATTTAAAGGTTGTTAAAATTAAGTGCTTTAGTGTCATAATACATTAATGGGTTGCCACGTCATGTATTTTCCATTTTTTTACTGTATGAAAAATTAACTACGGTAAGCAACAATGGAACAAAAGTAAATAAAATATTTGATTTGGTGCGACAAATTTGGTATTGATATGCCAAATTCCGTTAATGCTTGAATAAGAGCCGCACCAAATCTGATTTTTTTTTTCACTAAGCTTCACTCTTGAACAAGCTTAATCGAGAGTACCCTGTGTGTAATGAAACACTTTGAGAAACAGTGTTTTAAATACAATGTATACAGTTACAGTGTTAAAATGAATAAATAATTCAATGAAGACACATGAATTTCTTTATAAACGTTCATGTACAATGATGTATGACCTATGATAGGCCTAATAAACTATGGAAATATGTGAGATACAGTAGGTAACATTGGAACGGGCATTGAAAGCACTACGCCTATATTTTTTAGAAGCGCTGCTCTCAATTAAGCTCTGCTGCACTGAAGCCTTAAAAAATGTTGGAAACGCAACAGCGCTTATTCAAGGGTTTATGAAGCCTGGGTTCCAGGCCCTAATTTTAGGTTACTCACTCTTTATTGCACTTAGTGCGCGCCATACCTAATTTAATTGGCGTCCCATACTCGATTTCTTTTTTTTCGAATTAGGGCCTGGGAAAACGATTCATGCGTGCAATTTCCCACATCAAATTTGATGTGGGATATCGTATGCATGACTGATTTTGTAAATCACGTGATTGGCTAACTTCATGCATATTAATCAATCTTGGTAAATTTTCAAAATTGAAGATGCGGATGTCTCGACTAGAATAAGCTAACCAGCTCCCTTTTGGCTACCTATACTTGAATAAAAACAGTTAGTATATAATTCTGGCCTGCTGAGAACGACATGGACTGATAACCGTAGGCTATACTTAGGAACCTTGCTCACCGCTAACTGCTACATAGATTTAGGCCTTTAGAGTAGAATATTGTTAAAAAGGTAGGCCTCTGTAAGTTACAACTTAAAAATACGCCAAGCCTCTACTAGAGTCTAGGCTAGGCCTACTACTAAGACAAGGCCTGAGCCATCCTCCTGGAAAGTTAAAGTTTTGTTGTATTTGTATGGTATGCCGTCTAGGCTTAATTGTTTTTGCCATTGCCAAAATTAGTCTTACTAGGGTCTATTCTAAATATTTTAGGCCCGTTTTATTAGGGAGGACTATTTAAATTTAGTCATGCCTAACTAGTCGACACGAGCGGCGAGTGACTCAGTTTCGTGGCTCCAAAAATATGAACATGTGATTGGTTGAAATTGTTTATTTCGGTCCGCCCATTTATCCAAATACGGAATATAAGATTACGTCATTCTTTTGGCATCCTGGTGCCTGACTTAAGTGTTTTACAAGTGGCTTATTCCGTCTATCTCTAAATTAACTTTCTCGTTGGTGGCGCTGTCCAGAATGAGAAAAATAATTTTAAAAAATAAGAGACTTGTGGCAAGTCTAGGGTTTATGGTACAGAAAAAAGAACGTAAATGAGCCAAAGATGAATAATTGGGAATGAAACTTTTGTTATTTGTTGTAAAAAATAATCGTCTGAAAATTTGGGAAAAAATAAATTTGAAAGCTTTTTTCTAATAATTATATTCCCTTTTTTTTTAAAGGTTAATGTATTATGATGATGGTAATACTGTTTGCATTGAAGATATTCAGGCCTACGGCCCAGCACAATTTTTCTAAACCATAGATATTTTGTTATAAAAAATCGTTGGAAACTTTTTTTTTAATACACTCACCAAAGTGACTAAAGACCAGAAAATGAAAGATTAAAAATACTGTAAATTAGAAAGAAGGTATTTTTTTCTGCTAAGTTTGTATGTTGTTGCAATGTGATTCACTGACAGTAGGCAGTTTAAAGTCCATCTAAGAACACGCCTACAGGTATACGTTAGTTTCCACTTACCTTGCTAAAGATCTTATTTGTGTATTGTTTTGTTTTTTCTATTTTTCTGTCGAACCTTTTTGCTTCGAGCTACGGCACTTTATTGTATTATTCAAGTTATTGCACACTTTGCTTGGGTTTGGTTCTATGCAAGCTCTACTTGGGGTTGGGGGGATTTTTTTACTTTTGTGGAATGGCTAACAGCGCTTCGTAACTGCAACAAAAATGCAAAACAGGTAACAAAAATAACGCTAGTTTTAAACAGCATAAAATAGCATAAAGAATAGCAGTTTCATGTGATGTACAGTTTACGATACATCGACTGAACACTTGCTGAAACGTTACGCTCTGCTGATTTTGTTGGCACTATGAGTGCATCTTTTAAAAAGGACCTGTCAAGTATACTTGTCATGTTGCAGTTTCCACGTACATTCTTCGGCCGACCTCTTAGTACTGTCAGGGGGAACAAAGTTGTCTTATGGGGTATTTTTCGGCAATGGCCAGTGGGTTAAAGCCCTGCTGGGATCCAGTGTGCTAAGCCTGGAAAAGGTCTACCCACGTAAGTTGTTCTGAGATGTCTAATAAATATCGAAAGAAATGACTATTGAGGGCTCAGCCTGTCTGATAATAATAATAATAATATTAATAATAGTAATAATAATAATTTCTCGAATTTATATGGCGCCAATTCCAAACAAGATCAAAGGCGCAACGCATGTGAATAGCCACCGGAAACAAATAGGTCTTAAGCCCGGTCTTAAGCTGTGACGTAAAGTAGCAAATAGAGTTGGAAGAAGTTATGTTATATGGAAGCTGGTTCCAAAAAAAGGCAGAAGTATTAAAGTAAAAAAACATTGACCGTAAGTGACAGAAAGAAGTATATCAGGAAAACAATGGGGCTTAGCATGTCAGATAGGGCTTGAGTCCTTTGTCCCTCATCTGCTTGTGCCTCCACTGACTATATTTAGTGTCATAAGACTAATAAAGGAAGCTGATCTTTTGTATAAAAATGAGGCCTTCTATTATTTATAACCCACTACTCTAGGATTTTGCTCTTCCAAGGATGCATTGATAGCATAGATAGGCACCTTTAACCATAAATGTCAAACCTTCTTATTACCCTTTGCTTTTCCCATTTGCTTTCAGGAGCCGTATGATGAAACGGGTTCAATACAACATGACAGTGTTATTGTTTTTAGTCCACGAACACGACATGGTGTCAAGATGTCCAGTGATGGAAAGGTCAGTGATTTCAATTGGCTAGCCACGGACGTTTGTTTATTCTTAAGAGAGGGTCATTTGTGGATTTGTTGAGAAATAATTGGCAAGAATCTTGAATGGGTATAATATCTTCATCAGAAAGTTCAGTGGCTAGAAGCCTTTATATTGTAGAGCCTTGGAGTCTACAATCTACATACTCGGGTAACTCCAAAGAAGTTTCTGACTGAACCTTGGTTTGGTATGGAATGGTTTATGTGCATGCAAGACTTACCAGAACAGTTTGTTTATTTTAGTAACTTGACGAGGCGGAATCACAATTTTTTTTTGTATATTCACCCATCTTTATGCAAATTGTTGGAATTTATAAATTTGTTCTATCTTCTGAACATGGTTACTATGTGATTATTCTTATGTACGTGTAAGTCACCCAAAAGATTTTCATCACAAACTACTTCTATCGAAAACATCACTCCACAGTCGTGTATTTAATATTGAGCAGTGAATTAATCAGTCGTTAGTACCCCTTTCTCACCCTTCTTGGTCTATGCATCCTCTTTAACTGTCAATCAATCATCAAACGTATGAGTGACAGGTCTCTGATGACAATTTACTCAACAGTAATCAAAATGCGGTATCTTTGCGGGTCTTTCGGTCAATCAACAGTGTCGGGTGAAATTGTTTTGATAGACTTTTCGTCTTATAGAACCGCTGATGACAGTGTGTATGTTAGCACCCATAATATGATGATTTCTTGAGAAAACCAACAAATTTGGTACTGTATATATCTCGGTCCCTACAAACTTGCCCTTTGACATACTAGTTCCTCGACTGTACACAGTTCCCCCCTCCCCCACAAACTCGCTGCTAACAAAGGTGGCAAATTTGTTACAGGAGTTTGTATATTGCACTGTATCTTATTGCAGACACTTATGAGCATTGATGGCATTCAAACCTCGCTGTATTTCTTTGACAATTTGGAACCATATATTACGCACTGTATGTTATTTTAGCCCCCTTCCCCTAAAAACGGAAGATTGATGATAACGCTGTCCACCCCTATTGTTATAGTTTCTGAAGACTGAAAATAGGCTCTGGTTTATTAATAATTTTTTTCTCAGAACTATGAGGAAAAAAAAAAAAAATCACTTTGATTTGCACCCCAATGGTGTCCTATATTCCCCCTCCAAAGGGTAGGGGCCGAAGATGGGGGGATTTCACCTGGTGTACTTTAGCACCTGTGACTGCAGGTCTCTAGCCTATTCTTGGTTTCTTGTTGAACTTAACAATGAACACATTACCATAAAATATCTCTACATTTTTAAACAACCAATAGTACCAATGCCCCACCCCTAACAGTACCAACTGATCGCATCACTCACATGCCCTAATTCTAAAAACAATTTGACAGTTGTACTGTGTATAATGGAGCTGAGTATTGCTAGCTGGTTTTCGCAAACTTAATTTTTGAATCCATTTCCTTAAGTTCAAGGTATGCTTTTGTTTGTGTGTGATTGACAATGATTCAAGGAAGACTACCTCTAGACCAGTCACGTTTCATGACTGATGTACCCAGACATTTTCTTCAAATTTATATATAGTCCAACATCTGTTGTTTGAATCATCAAAACCTGCACAGAAGTGTCTAACTTGAAATAGATAAATTTATTTTAGGTCTGTAAATAAGACACAAGTCTATAATAGAATTTAATATTTTGCCCTATTAAAACAATCCTACAGAAATATAAATGTGCTCTTATTGTTGAGTAATAAAAAAAATCTGGTGTTTGAATCAAAACATGACAGAAGCTTCTAAATTTACATCTACCAGTACCAGCTAAGATAAATTTATTTGAGGTCTGTGTAATATAAGACACTTACTATAATATTACATTATTTTGTCCTATCCCTTTAAAATACCAAAGAATCCTGCAGAAATATAAACATGCTCTTATTGCAATGAGTATATGTGAATGATAGCCAAGTTAAAAAAAAAATTCCAGATATAGTTTATAAGCATTGTTCCAAAAATGGTAGTATCACAAATATTAATATTGTGATATCTGGATCTATAGTGTTTTCCCTTTAGCATTGTATATTACGTACATCAACAAATATGCATGTGTTTACAATACCAGGAAGCCAGTGTGAACTAAACCAAAAGAATTGGCCAAGCATGAAATTCTGACCTTTGACCTACTTTACCACCATTATTATTTTGGTTATAAAGGACTAAAGTGCTTTGTTAAATGCTAAAGAGGGCAGCAGATTCTGTAAATTGTTAAATCATGTATATATTTGAAAGAAAGCTTGAGATAATTCTGCCCATTTGCCTACAATAAAAAAAATAATTCTATATTTTAATTTTTTTTTCCGGCCTCCTCTGATGATCTTTAAAAAAACAAGTTTGTGAAACAAGGTATAAAAAAAGTCTCATATAACAATAAATTTATAATCAGACTACCAAATTATGTAATGAATTTGCACTATGGTTTCTAGACTACTATTAATTTAGATAATAAAAAAAGCAGACATACTTAGGCATAGGCATACAGTAGGGTAGATATTCTGAGCTCAAATTCATTACTGTGTTCGTTTACAGTACATTTGTTTTAATTTTCGTTTTCATAATCTATGCACAAGGAGCCTTTTCCTTAGCTTTTGCCTTTGAATGCGGTGTACGTGGTATGTTGATATCTCACTCGTGAGTAGAGGCATGTTCAGACGAGTCTGAAGTAAGCTTTGAAGTAGCAGTTTACTTGTCGTAAGCCTTGGGTAGTGCCCGTGTGAAAACACTCTTTGTATTAAGTTACTTCAACCTTACTACAGACATTTACTCCTGAGCAGATTCAGGTGTAAGTGTGCTACTTTTGCATACACAAGGAAGATAAAGAATATACACTCGGAGTAGAACTGTGTAGACACACTTACTTTAGAGCTCGAAAGTAAATGCGACCTTTATTTTGACCTCAATTATTTTCAAAAGATAAGATCTTCAAATGAGTGGTAAAATAACATCCTGTGATGTGTAAGACTTTGTAGACACAATGTTTTCATAATTGTTTAAAATTTCAACAAAAAAATGTGCAAAATAACCGTTAAGAGACAGCGAAGTAGTGAATATCACTTCCGGAAAATTTGCATAGTTACTTCTAAACTTTGAACTAGTTGGGTAAACATCGTGTGGACACTCGTCGGAAGTAACATCAGCGTAAAATTTTACGTTGTAACTTTACTTCAGACAGAAGGTCATCTGACCATAACTTATGTTATGTAGAGCTTGTAAACCAAAAAAATTGATACAGTACATAATTTTTTTATTATTGAAGTCATGCTCCAGAGGAAAAAACATTTTTTTGATTTGTTGTACAACTGATTTTTCTAAGACAAAAAAATCATATGGCCGTGTTTCAGCGGCATTTAAAATTTCCATGATAAATTATCTTGCAATTCACCCAAAATATTTTATCCCATCATGCAATATAATGGACAACATTACAATGTGTTTAACAAATGAACATCCGTTTTGTTGACCTAGCAGTTGGCCTTTTTTTTTGTGCGAGATGAGATAAGCCTAGTCCAAGAATGTATCGTACGGTACTATTTCGCTCTGGGAAATGTACTGTTGCAACGATGCTTCATTGTACTTCTATAGGGAGTGAGAAGAAGAGGAAAAAGAATGCCAGCTTTGTTTGGTGTGCTTACGGCACAATAAACAATAGGTAGGGATAAACTTAAGCCCAGCCAGGCACCGTCGACATCCAATGCAGTCTTTTTAGGCTTTATTCTACTCACTTTTTATTATGAAGTGTTTGATTACTAGGCCTAGGCCCCTAGGCCTATTAACTACTAGAAACTACTGTAACTACCTAAAATAAGTCTTTGCATGGCCATAATTTGACATTAGTCAAAGGTTATTTATTTTCGCTTTCAGAGCTTTTTCCGATAAATTATCTGATTCTCATACCAAAATTCATCGGAAAATGTGGGCCTCGTTTCTGCAGCAAAAATGATCAAAATGGACGCTTTCAGATAATTTATCGGATAATAAGTGTTGTCAAGCCTTTGACGAAAAACTCAGAAGTGGTTAAAAAGCTACAGAAAAAAAAAATGGGTGGTTACACCCTTCCCCCCCCCCCCCCCATTTTTTGATTATTCAAAAATCTGTATCTCATTAACCGCTTCCAATTTTTTTGTCAAATATGCATCTTGAGAATCGGTTGTACAACATATGAAAAAAAATGTTTTTACTCCGGAGCCTTGCTTTCAATCTTCTAGTTCAGTTGAATTACATTCATTTAACCTTGTATCTATTTTTCATCTCCCAATACAACCTCCCAAGTACTACATCCCTGGGTAATTGTTCAAAAAAACAAAACAAAAAAAATCTTTCAGTGTTTAATATTTTTTTTGATGACAGCCAATTATAATAATTATTATTATCTATTATTAATTAAAATTTATTTTAATAACAATAATAATAATAATACATTTCTTGTATAGTGCAAACATATTTGACAACATCTCAATGTGCTTTAAAACAATTTTAAATGTATAATTTTAACTAAAATACATTAAAAGTACAAAGCATTCACTAACCAAACAACCATTCCAATTTAAACACAATTTCACAATTTAAAATGTAATATTTATTTCTGTACCAAAAAATGTCAATATTTATTTCTGTACCAAGTCAAACATTCACGTCTAGCCTATGGGAAAATCTAAGTTAAAACCCCAATTACAAATTATCCGCGATATCTCTAGCACTTTTTACGTATCGTGCTTACATAATTACTAAGTGTATCATGGTTATTTCGTACAAATTTAAGTGATACCTTAACGACTTCCCGAACTAATTGAATCATCTTAAGGACATATATCAAATCCCACGAGAGGAATCGAAGGTGGTAAATATGAACTAGAAATGTGCTGAATTTTAACCACAAACTTCCTGTACTGTATGTTCGTCAATCTTACTTTTAAAGAGATTAGGAGCTATTTTGCTAATGCAGTTCATATTTTGTGGGTATCCTTAATATATTTTATTGTTATAAATAGGTAAAAAATGTAGCAGTTTGCTCAGTTAAAAGCCTGTTTATACTTCTACGATAACGATAAAAAAGCTGAAAAGCGATTGTTAATATAGAAAACAAAAGAAATAAGAGAAGTTTTTACACTAGGACGATTCGATAACGGTTTATTGTGTATATGATAACAAAATATTTTAACAAATGAAATCAGATGACGTCATAATCATGGAAAAACGATAAAATCGTTGCTGCTACTACGATTATAATGTTTTTCCATGATTATGTTGTCATCTGAATTGATTTGTCAAAATATGTTGTTATCGAATATTAAACTGATAAATCGTTATCGAATCTTTCTAGTGTAGAAACTTCTTATATCTTTTATTTTCTATATGAACAGTTGCTTTTTACCTTTTGTTTAATCGTTATTGTTATCGTTGAAGTATAAACAGGCCTTAAGCCTCTGTGTTCTTTGTGACTAGTCCCCTCAAAGCTCTGCCTATGCTATTACTATCAAATTTTCTTTGGCACAAAACTGTTGTATGCCCATATATAGTTATGATGTGCCTATATATGGTCATGATGTGATGTCATCAATCATGACCATATTTAGGCATGTCACATGTTTTTGTTAAATGGTAGAAAAGGGATTTGTATGAAGAAGACAACAGTTAAATGTTAACTTATTTTGTATTACAATACTGTATATACTATGATTAATTTTTGATATTGAAAACTTTTTCTATGACCAGTTATTCAAAATTTAATGCAAGACTTTTCTTTTTAATTATTTTTTTCTTAATTTCTTGTTTGTTTTAAAACAATATTTGCCTAAGAAAATAAAATATTATTTTGTAATTTGAAATCAGTCACTAGTAGGATATATTTTATTTTAAAAAAAAATCCCAATAAAATTGTTTATTAGTTTATCACCCTCACACGAATGTCTTCTATGGTATAAACAAAACAAAAATTATTTTTCAAAAATTATTATTTTTTTGGTTTTTTTTAGTAAATAGTATAGTAGATATTGTTTGTATTATCTCAATCATGTTTTACTTTGAATATCAATACACCAGCAAACAACACAAGGGTGATGTTTGACTTTAGCAAAATAAAAAATAAAAAGCCTCGCTCCCTCATCACTTTTTCAGCCTAGGCCTAAATTGAAAATGGGTAGTGATTTGTCCCTGTAAAAAAAATAACTTCATGTCATTTTGATACTTATCAGAATCCTGGTCTCTGAAATTTCTCTCAGCTCTTTCAACCTTGACCTTCCATCGAAATTAAGATCTGTAACAGATTACAGATTAATCTTACCAGGCAAGATCGAAAGTTTTTTTTTTATCTCCTGTTGTATCATCCATCGTCTTTTTTGGTACATTATCCAAAAGACCTCTTACTCATTATATCGATAATTGGTTGTTATCTAACCTGTCATGTGACCTCATGCGACTGACATGTGACTTGTCGGTGGTTGATCGCTGTTTAAGTCATGATGTGCCCATATATAGTCATGATGTGCCTATATATGGTCATGATGTGCCCATATATAGTCATGATTTGCCCATATATAGTCATGATGTGCCTACATATGTGCAGACAAGCCAAACCAGTCACTCGTTGCAAAAATAAATTTTGAGTTATTAATACAGTGTTAGAGAGTAAAATAATAGCTATAAAATGGTAAAAAAAACATTCAAATCGGACACTTCCTTATGAAGTTACAAGCGTTTAATCACACAGCTGTTTAAAGAACAATATATGAGAAATCAGCCTTCAAAGTTTATGATTTCAGGCATCTTATGCAGAAACTATCTTTAAATCCTTAAAAAGTGTTGTTTTAACATTGAAAATGGGGAAAATAACAGCATAGAATGATGTATAGATATATAAAGGTTAGTTTAGTGCAGTAAAATAGATTTTAAAAAACTTGACATTCCAGCATGTTTTGGCCATTTTCTCTGTAACAGGATTTGCGACGAGTGACTGGTTTGGCTTGTCTTTGCCACATATGGTCATGGTGGGATGTCACCATGGCCATGTGTTTTTTCAAATAGAATTTGATAGTCTGGACAGGGATTATCTGCAGATTCTGTAAATCTTCTAATTGTTTTATAACCTTAAAGATGTATTGCCCCATGCTAAGTACCAACAAAATCATAAAAATATTATTTGAAATTAACTTGCCCATTTTGAAGTAACATAAAAGTTATCAACTTGAACATAGAAATTAGTGTATTTATTAGTCTACCCATCAGTGTATAGCGAAAAATGATAGAAACAGGTCTACAGTCACTGGAAGTGTTTTTATTATTTTTATTATAATTTTTTTATTTAAAAATCAGGGTACACATTTTTCAATAATTTTTTTGCACAAGTTAATAATTTGTATGCTATTGCAATATGAGCAAGTTTATGTCAAGATTATTTTTTATGATTTTTTGACATTATCAAGGGACAATACATCTTTACAATTACACGATTTTGTCTTATCGAATTCTACCATTAAATGAATTTCATAATCAGAGAGACCCAGGAGGAAAAACATTTGTATTTAAAATGAGTGAATTTCTTATGTCGATGCAGAAGATGTTTGAAATTTTAGACCTAAAATGCAATTTAGTAAAGTTATAAGAAAGCGGGACGTTTATTCGACAGTATTTATATTTAAAATTTGTTGTGTAGCAGGGGGTGTGCTCAGCGGTCAGGGAGGCCTTACCTAGCTAAATTTTGTGTGGGGGAAAATGAAACACGTTGGGTGGGGAAAAGCTGGACGACCCCTTGTTAGCTAATTCAAGTAGTGAGCATGTGGGACAGGATTAATGACACCTGTATTCACATTTTTTTATTCCACAGTTATTTCTCGATGAAGAACAGCAAATAGAGATCAAGACGGATGGACTATTCCAAACGGAACCGGTGGATCTTTCCATGAGTGGCAGGAACGGCAAACTACGCTCCAACTCCTCGTCACCAGTCGCTCCAACCGTTATCCCAGACTCGCGACTAATTGATACTTTTCCGTATACCTCAATAGGAAGAGAGGACGGTAAGATTTGAACTTCATTTAAATTCATTGATGGTACAAGTATGCGAGGTGGGATATTGACAGTACAAGGAAAGGTGGAACACCCTTTCCCCTCTTTCCCCCCTCCTTCCTGTCTAGGACACATCCCACTGTGCACCATCACTTCTTGAATTATTCTTATTACCACGCATAGATTTTTTCAAAGAAGATAACAAGCTATACAGCAAAGGGGCAGCAGTCGCCGAGATGCTGCGATTTGTACGTCCTAAGATATTTGGGGTGGATGAATTCTATCATGTCTTTTTTTAATGATTAAGTAAAGATTACTGGACATATTCTGGCTAGATCCCCTTTGTCATGCAAGGTTAAAGTCATAGAAACATTAGGTTTGTATAATTGCATTTGCAAGTTTGAACTTTCTGTCAAATATCATCGTATTTGTCACGATAAGGAAAACAGTTTGAAGATGTTATCTCCCTTCCCCATCAAGAATGCCTGCATGGTCCAGTGGTTGGCAAATATTATGCATTGAAGTTAAAAACCGAACGATAAATGTTTAAAATTCTACCTCAAGTCCTTATCAGTTCTGTCCACGCTTTCCCCTTGATCAACAGAGGGGATGTGAAGGGGTAAGCGAGCACTCCCCTTCTTACTGGCTGCCATCCAGCGACGATCAGCTGTCGCACCCATAACGAGCCCCTTGTTGAAAGTGAAAGTGCGTCTTGGAAGTTAAGCATTGACTTGCAAGTCACGGTGTACTACGTGATCAATCCAGTGACCACAAAAATAATTAGATTCGCTTTCGATGCTGCGAAAAAATCTTTGCCTGGTCCTCTTTAAAGACCTCTCAGCAACTGTCTAACATGTGGCTTAACGGTTGTCAACAATTCCAGCGTCTTAGGTTTTCCTCCTTAGCTTTTTTTATCGCATACCATCTGGTTACAGTTTTCACCTAATTTTGAAGCGTGGCCTAAAATTGATTTCGGAGATGATGATGATAACGCTGATAAGGGTTTTGTCGGCAGTTATAATCGTTATCACGAGAGCTAAGGTGTTGAAAATGGTGATGAGTATAAAGATGGAATTGAAGGAAACCGGGAGAATATTTCCAACGGTGGAATATTCTCGACTTGTTTTTATACGTTGTTTTGCACATTTATTATTGTTATATATTTTATTCATTTCTTCTTCTCAGATCCTCAATGGTGTGGAAATTTTTTTTTTAATTGTTTTGTTATTAAAGTAGGCGGAGAAGAAACAATAAATACAAATTTTACAGGAAAATTTTAAAATGCAAGTTTACAACAAGGTTATTAATATACAATTTAATAACTTTTGATATCAGAGGTATTGAAAAATAAAATAATGTATAAAATTAAAAAATATTAATATTATTGTTTATATTTTTCTCATATTTAAATTGTATATTGGAAATTCTTGATGTTGTCACTCAAGGTAAGAGTAGCTGGTCTCGCATTTGTGGGAATGCGACGTTAAAGAATAAACTGACTAAACTATTTGATTACTCATAACGTTAACACATATGGCATTTTACTGTTAAAGAAAATATTAATTTAGGAACATTAAGTAGTTTAGATTGCATATTATTTGTGTAAAAGCTAGTAAGAGATGTGGTATACTCAAGACGTTTCGATCTAACAGAGATCTTCATCAACTCAGTTCCGTACCAGTTTTTACAAAAAAGAATTTGTCGCCAGACACAACAACAAAGTCAATGAAAGATTACTGTAATTTGGTTCTTTTTAAAATAACTTGTTCTTTTTAAAATAATCATGTGAATTAAATTTCTTTATATTAATACTGCAAACTAAATAGATTATGACTAACAGGTTTATTAGTTCATTCTAGTTAATATCATGATGAAGAACAGCAAGTAAATTGTTTTGTTTTTTGGGGGTTTTTTTTAGTTGCAAGTTTAAATAAGGTTGACTGTTGTGTTTAAAAATACAAAACAATGACAATGATAACAAATTTTCTTTCACTTCAAACTTGCAAGCTTCATCCCCTAAAGAAAACTTCAACACAATTGTGATAAAAATTTAATAAATAAAACTCTTACATCAATTTTATCTTGATCGGATTTATAATTAGTACTTATTAATTAGACGTTAATTTGCCTGTTTACACTGGATGTCACACACAACTAGATTCTTCATTGCTTGACATTTTTGAAGAGTTAAAAAAGGCTGCAGCCACTTATGGTGACAGGAAACAGGGTTAATCCAGTGCGTATGGTGTTTCTGTGAGTGCTGTTATTTACCACAATCAATGGTCTATTCTTGTAGACGATCCAGAGTGCGTGAACTCTGGCATGACGTTATAACCCATCAATATAAAAATAAACAACATGGAAAAGATCTTGTTTTACATTTTTGTAGATTTTTAGCTGCTTACCTGATTACATGATAATAATAAGTAATATTAATATTTTAATAATAATAAAAATGATTATTTTAATAGTTATTAATAATGACAATGTAAGGATTAATAAGACAAAAAAATTATTTGTTGTCTTGCCTAACTCGTGACCTTTAAAATTCAGTGTTTGTCAGGGTGTTTTTTTTTTTGTTTTTTTTTCTAATATTATTTTAAGCCTAGACCAATATCTATTGTTTTATTGTTATTTAATCACCCGTGAATTTTGGATTTACTAAGATGGTAACCATGAGCTAGACTATTATTCATGATTAAGTATCAAATGATTAATAAAAGTTTAAAAAGTTTTTTTTCTAAACAGTATTTGATGTTAACCACTCTTTTTTCACATTAATTACACATTTAAATATTTAAACATTTTTGTGCCTTTTTATTTTATACCAGTGATAATTTTTATAGTTTTCAAATTGTATACATATTGTACCATAAACACATTGACAGATAGCCAAAACAAAAGTCAACTATTAAAGATGTACTTTCCATTAAGTAACATTTTTTTTAATTAAAATTTTAATTCCCCATTTGATTTGCTATATTTGTATTAAATAACTTTATTAACTTAAAATTGTGGACAGTTGAATAATAATTTGCTTAAAGTATTCTTTTGCATCGATCCTTAAATTGGCTGGTAATTAATTTATGGATTTTTGTATTAAAATGTCTGTAAATCGGTGAAAATTATTTTTTGTTAATCTGTTTCTCATTGGAAGTTAATCATTTTTTTTTATCCTTTCAGATGAGCTATTCAAAATTTTATTTGTATTTTGAGGTATTTTCTTGCCTTTTTGACTGATATTCATCTTTAATGAATGTCTTGTAGATTATATTCTATTTGGTATTGATTAAATTTGAATCTTAATAATAAAATAATAATAATAATAATAATAACAATATAATAAAAGTAATAATAATAATATTAATAATAATAGTAACAATAATAATAATAATAGTAATAATAATAATAATAGTAGTAGTAATAATAATAAAAATAATAATAAAAATAATAATAATAATAATAATAATAATAATAATAATAATAGTAATAATAATAATAGTAGTGTGGATTTGTATAGCTCCGGCATCCATCAAACAAGATGCTCATGGCGTTTGATATGTGGACTAGGTACTCGATCAATTATAAGGAGAACTGGAATATAGTAGTAAAGCCAGTCCAGTTTATGGGTAAAGCATTATGATTGTGAAATGTAGAAAGCGGGTTTGAAGTTTACATTGGAGAGGAAACTGGAGATGACTTTATGAATCATAGGGTAGTGAACATGCTGTGTACGATTAGAAAAAAAACAAGGCATCGAAAATTTGGTGCGACTCAACTTTTGACAAAACGTGTGGGAATTCAACCATGTGATCTAGATAAGGTACTGGCCTAGCGAAGGAGGAGCGCCGATTACCGTAGGGACTTGAACCGCGGTGTAAGTATGTCAGGGTTTCCACATTGAATATATATCGAAACCGCGTCGCGTTCGACCAAATTTTGATCAGTTTATCTGCGGGTGAGATCCGAGAAGAGATTGGACGTTCTTTAGTTGATACCGAAGCAGACTTAGAATGATAGTGACAGTACAAGGGACTAGTCATCAAAATATTCCCCCTTCTGCAAATCCAAGACGGGCACTCTCTGTGCTCCGTAAGCTGAGAGAGAGTATAACCGGGTGACATTTTACCCTCCTTGGGTAATTGGATATCGATGAATAGGAAGTGTGGTGTAAGGACATTTCGAGATAAGCAAGGCACAAATCATGAATGATAAAGCTGTGCAGTTTTTCTGCCCTGTCAGTTGTTCCCACTTTGATGAAAACAGCACGTAAATGCCTAATAAAAACATGTTAGATAGCGATAGCTAGAACTAGACCATGTGTGGGTTTAACGCACCCTGAAACAGATCCTGGAACACACCCTAATAATGCTTTTTCATTGTTTATCCTATTTTGAGCTGAAAAATGGGACTCAAAATTTCTGTTGTATATTCGTGTTATTTCAGTTGCTCTTAAAATATGAATTGTTCTTTTAACTTTCTTGAACAGTTATAAAAATACAAATGATTAACTCAAATGTAATTCAGTTATATAAAATTATATAGTTAATTTTTGATATTTTTTTTTTTTAAATCTAATAAAAAAAAAAGTAGCTGTTTAACAGCAACTATTAATATTATTGTTTATATATTGTTAGATCATATATTTATTAGAGGCCATATTTATTATTAATAATATTAATTATTACTAAATTAATCTTAATTCTTAAAACACTATACTTCATAGCAAAGTTTTCATAAGGATATTGACGTATACAGTAGTATTGATTTGTATTGATGTAAAAGACGACATAAAATGTAGCTATCTACTTGACTGTATTAATATCAGGAAAGAGGTAATAGTCAGTATAATATCCGTTGCCATCATGTAAACAAATACCTGAATTTCCTTTGTAAACGTTATGCACAGCCATTAAATTCTAGTTATAAGCTGTCGTAGCCACATTTAGTTTCTAGATAGGATTGACATTCTTCTATCTTGTACATTTGCTATCTACAGTTACTATTATCTTGTCTTATTTTGTTTTGTTTTCTTATTTAAAAAAATCATAAGTGATATAAGCGCACATTTTGAATAAGCGCCTTCACCAAACATAATTTTGTTGGGCATTTGTCTGTTCATCAATAACATTTTCTTTTGATTTTCTTTGCCAAGTAGATGCATTTGAAGAGCTTTGCTTTTTATAATTATAAAAGCAAATTTTATTTTACTTTTCGTTTGCCATTCTCAGAAGATTTTTTTTATAATATGTCGCTTTGTGTACTTTAAAACGATACGTAAAAAGTTTTGTTTTATCGTCTAAATCAGATGTATTGTACATTCTACTTTTCTGTGTGTGTCTTGTTTTTTATTGTTTAAATCAAAATACTTGATTCCCAGCTACAGTGAGCACAGTGAAGTTGTTTGAAATATCCTTATAAAAAATATATACATAAAATCATATTTAAATTATTGCATTCAAATCAAATTAGGGTGGAGGTTATAAAACAGACTGTGAAATTGTAATAAAAAAATAAGAATAGGCTAAGTTCAAAGGTTAAGTGCTTCCTTAAGGTTCCGAAATGAATATTAAATACCAAACTAGATTGTTATTTAATGAACCCAGATTGACCTTGGGGTCAGAATAATATCTCAGGACAAGGAGGAAATAATGCACAGATTCCATTCTATATGTACAGGCTTTTCCTAGGTTAAATGATTCTATTAGTTCAGCCGTCCCGAGGCAAAACAACGTAACTGACTTTTGTCGATTTTGAGATTATAATATTTGGGAGTATATTCTATTCTAAACCATTAAGATTATAAAGTCATTTGGGCGTAATGAACGGTAAACCAACGTCTGCTTGACAACAAAGGGCGCCACCTGGTGTTGTGACGACACAACTGTTGTACTCTCTAAACCTACCATCCTAAATTCGGATCAATTTTGTCTTCAAGGGATGGGCTTATACCAGAGAAATTATGGTGTATATGCTGACACTGAACACATTTAGAAAAAAAAGTTGGTAGTTTGTAGAATAAGTGTCCTGGAAATGATTAGTTGAGTAGCTTGCTGGTTAAGGTGCTTGCCTTTCAATCTCAGGGTCCTGGGTTCAATTCCTATCATGGTGACTGGATGTTTTATCACAACTAAAACAGCTTCATTCACAAAGCTTCATAATAAGAATTAGATTAAAATGATTAATTCGGAATATAGATGGTGTGGCCTTGGTTATTTCTATCTTTAATTCTAAAAAATTATGATTCTCACATGCATCCCCATTTCCTCCATCTAATGAACAGTTTTCATTAATATGGCAATTTCAATTTCCAATTCATCAACCGATGGAGCTCATCTATGTAAAATACATCATCTATTTCCAAAGAACATTAATTACTATACTACCCATTTAATTTGGCCTACTGGCAATCGATGTTGTTGAACTTTTACTTCAGCCCTCCAGCTGCAACACAGTGAGAGGCAGCGATGGGAATTGAACCGGGGACTTAGAGATCTCCACAGTTCAGCGCGCACACAGCGGCCACCACCAGTTTAGCTGACTGAACTAAGCTGTTCTCTGTACACGTAGTGTCAACCAACGCAGTCCCATGCAATGTTTGCGCCACATTACGTCGATGAGGATCACATCCGAAAGTCAGAGTCCCTAACTCCACTATAGAAAAAACTTAATTCTCAACCCTCCAGCTATATAAATATTACCTTGGGTGGTGTGGGGTGGGGGTGGGGTGGGTGATCCAAGATTATAATTTCTCCCCAAATTGTATTTGTATAAAGTAGAGGTCAGTACTAAAGCCTAGGTGTACCACTACAAACTAATTACATCTATATTTTCTATATAGGTATGATGATGTCATAGCACTACCCAAATACGCAAATTGCAGTTCTTTCAGTAAACTATCTGCAGAAAAAAGCTTTTATTTCATTGTTCTTTGTAAATGGAATTTCTCTTGCCTTTAATTATTTTATCTTAAATTTGCAATTTATTTTTAAATATTCTTGAAACTTGTTAATTATATTGTATTGCCTTTATCTTAAATTTGCAATTTACCTTTAAATAATCTTGAAACATGTTAATCGTATTGTATCACCAGTTTAAAGTTTTTAAAATGATTTTGGAATGCGTCTCTTTCTTTTAGGAATTATACTTTGCGATTGTTTTAATAAAAATGTACATATATCCCTTTATTTCTTATTTGAATAAAATGATTCATGCTTTTATTTGGACAGTGTAATATTTATTTTTTTATATTGCTTACTTTCTACTGCATTAAGAACAACTATTTTAAAAACTAATTCATTGGTCATTGGTTTTGAATTCCTTATCCGCCCATTGTTCTGTTTTAAAAACAATAACAATACATGATGTTAATATACAAGTGAATGTACTTTCAATTACTACTTTTATTATGATGAACTAATAAAATAGGTCTGCTGCCCTCTAACATGCAATTTCCACGTCTCTATTATAAATTGACAATAGAGGGCTCCCTTTATTTTTTTTCTATTTATTACTTGCAAATGATTAGTAATGTGTCTTTGTAGTCTCTTTCACTTAGTCTTCTGCTCATTTTTAGTACTTTTGATTGAATACTAATAAGCTATTACAATATAAAAAGTAAGATTGTTACAAAAATAAAAATCAAGATGCAATCGATTATTGAATCAGTACATAAATATTATATTAAGCCAGCTCTGTAATTTAGTCGGGAACTCTACAAACTTTTTATATTATAGATGGTCCCAGACGCTTCTCTATCATGGTTTGGCTAGTAGGAAAAAACTTTTTCGTGGACAAGGACTTAAATCTGATACCCAGTGTAAACGTCTGACTTTTATACTTTATAAAAAATAGGTTTCCAGAAGTAACTACTGCTAGACATAGTTTTTTTTTTTTTTTTTTTTTTTGTTACTCTGAACTCATCCATGCTTTCTGTGTTGACAATTCACTTTAATAACTGTAGGCCTACAAGTATTACCAGATTTTTTACTTTTTAGGGAACTTTTTAGGACAGGTCTTATCTAGCAGCTTTCTGTGTTGGCAGTTCACTTAAATAACTTCACTACGACCGGTTATATCTAGCATATAAACTTACTTTTCATTTTTAAACTGAAATTGTGAAATCTCGAAAATATAGGGCCGTAGAATAAGGGAGCTGTACAGTATCTTTAAAAGTATAAGGTTACTCCAATACTCTGCTCAACTCCGTGGTCATTGTACTTCTTTTCTCAGAGCTCAGCATATCTGATAAACTTATTTTTCTGTTTTCACTTGTCTCACTGTGTCTGTATTGTTTGCTTTGCTGCAAGTAGTGCCTCTAATACAAATAAATTATGTTGTATGTCCTCACATACAAACTCATAGTACATTAAGTTTAACCAGGTTATTATCCTGATAAAAGTGTGAATTAGTTCCAAGCCAAACCAAGGACATGAACTCAGCTTTACTATGAATATTGCAAACATACCTCAATGATTTTTATTCCTTTTTTTCGTTCTTCATTGAAATCATGAAATGTTAGTGCCAAGAAGTGTTGTGTTATGCCTCGCACTCATTGTACCCAACGGTCATCCGCCGACGCGATTCTGTGAAGAATGCAACGTGACGACGCCAGAAACTGATCGTTTTTAAGGACGATCCGTTCAGATGGCCACCGACAATCAGCAGATGGCGTTGTCATCTAACGCTCGCAGGAAGCGAAGTTGGATTCGTCATGCAACAGTCGTACATTACGATGCAGTGAGTTCCTGGCTTTACTCTTCACGACCAATCGTACAATTCCCTTAAAAAATTTCAAAGCGTTTTAAATGTTTATCCTTAAATATTTGCGCATCACAGTATCAACAAAATTAACTTTCCAAAATTGCTTAGAAAATTAATATTTGAAATATAATATCCCATCATTCCTGAGACTAAGGTTAGACAGTAGGTGTACATATAATTTGTTAACAATTGAAGTATCAAAATTCATCCCATGCATCTTTGATTTAGTTTATGCTAGGCCGTTCTTTTGCTAGTTCTTATCTCGTGATCTTGAGGCAGTGGATGGCCACTTGGCTTGGATCCCCTATCAGACTTACTAGGTCCCTGTTGGTATTTTTGGAGCCACCACTTACACAGTTATATTATCTGCAAGTTGTTATCTGTTGTTATTGTCTGCAAGATGTAAACTTCTGAGAAAAAAATGTTATCTTATGTTATTTTGTAGTTCTTATATCTCGAGAGAGCAGTTTAGCTCAGTTGGCTAAACTGGTGGTAGCCAGTGGCAGGGCCTGCAGGGGGCAGCAGGGCTTAAGCCTTCCCACCGGACAGGTCAAGGTTCCCCCCCCCCCATTAGACAGCTCGTCGGGCAGTCGGACTAAAAAATATATAAAGATATATATAAAGCCAACACATGTCTGTCACAATCACAGAGTGTCATTTCTGGCCATTCGGGGTTCCTATTCTTAAAAAAATTTCATTTGGGAGGGTGAACACCCTCTCAAACCCTTCCCTCAGCTTTGGCTTACCAGCCCAAGTCCCCCTGTTGGACAGCTCAGCCCCTCAGAAAATATATCCTAGAGCCGCCACTGGTGGTAGCCACTGTGTGTGTGCTGAACCGTGGAGACTTCTCTTCTTCAGACTTTCGTGGGTTGTCCTTGGTGTTTTCACCAAGTACATCCGTTTTAATCCAATCTAAATTATCTTGTTGAAATATAGAATATTAAAACGGAATAGATATTTTTTATATATTTCTTATCCTTACAGATAATGTTCTCGATTTGAAAAGGAGAGCCAGTGCAATTGTTGTTGCCCCGCGATCAAACCAGTCCCGTAAAGAAGATGATTTCCCAACCGTCACAATCGACAGTGTTAACAGAACAGGGGCAAGCGCCCTCCTATCCCTAGAGCAAGTAGCACCGTAAGTATTCAGTGTTTTACCGTCTTGGTTTCTTGCCGTTTTCACTCAAGCTCAATGGCAATGATTTGTAATAGAGAAAGACAACAGCTACTGACCCTGTACAGTAGCCGGTGGCTTCCTTATAAATGGCTCCATGCAAAGTTGAATCCCATTTAGTTGAATTCCCATGATCTATCTATTTTAATATCATCATCAATTTATAATATGAAAATTAAAACAGCTACTGGTCCTTTACGGTAGCCGGAGGCTCCCTTTTATCACACAGTTACAAACATTCAATAAAATGACAAAGTTGAATCCCATTTCGTTGAATACCTCTGACCTATTTATCTAATATTTTAATATATCAATGGGCTCGATTTGTGATAGAGAAAATTGCAAAAGCTACAGGTCCTGAGTAGACAGTGGCTCCATTATCATACAGTACAAACGTTTAATAATGTAAGTGACTCTATATAATGTTGAATTCCATTTCTTTGAATATCCCTGATCTATTTTAATATTGATGTTGTATTATT
This sequence comes from Anneissia japonica, assembly GCF_011630105.1. NCBI lineage: Eukaryota > Metazoa > Echinodermata > Crinoidea > Comatulida > Comatulidae > Anneissia > Anneissia japonica. The sequence goes on along the minus strand of NW_022688869.1, from coordinate 385,352 downwards.
AAAGTGGGTTAGATGATTGACCTTTTAACTTGTACCAGATTTCGTGTAAAACCAGTTGTTACGTGTTGAACTTACTTCAACCACATCTTATCACAAAAAAAAGAAAGAAAAAAATCATCCCCTGTATTCCCTTTAGCAATTGTTAGCAAATATATTTACTTAATGCACTTATTGTTTTTCTTGTAAGCCCACAATTGTTTGGGATCTACAATAACACCCACACTCGCCCACTCAAATGCAAAACTCCCCATGGGTGCAGATCGTGTAGTGCAGTGTATTGTCGTTCACATCTGTGTTATTTGTACTTTTACAAAGCGACTGTGATTCCTAACATTGGCTTGCTGCTTGAATTGAGTATTTATAAAGATTTTTCAAGTAGGTAAATTACTTTTTTGTAACGGTTCCCATTATAAGTCAACCTACTCACGGTGCATTGGAATTCGTTCAATGTATTCTTGTTTTCCGTTCATAAGGTAATGCGATATTACATAGAAAATATTTTGGTTTTTATATTTTACTTTGGTTGAAGAAAAACAAATTTTATGTAGAAAATATAGAGCTGCTTAAAAGCTTAGTTGGCAACATGGTGGTAATAACTGTGTGCGCTCAACCATGGCAATACTTTTCTTATCTTTGGTCCCCTATTCAATTCCATCGCTGTTCTTCTTGTGTTTCTGCCAGCGGGTACATTTGCAAGTTGACGATAGTGCATCATCTTTTGGATGAGATGTTTGAGCCGTTGGTTACTGGTTCAATATAATAGCCCATGAACATACAATATCAAGCTAGCCAATCACTGCTAACGCAATTCTATGTAGAACACAACGCTCGCACAATTGATTGCTTTTCATGACGATCCATTTAGACTGCGTTGTCGTTTCGCCCTCACAAGAAGCTCGGCCAATGGTCGTACGGCCAACCAGATGGGCTGAAAATAATTATTTAGGCTTTCATTTAAAAAAATTCCAACCAAATATTGATTATAAATGTACAATATCTTTTAAATTCATACAACACCACAGACTGCCGGGATAAGTGGAAAAACTGAGTAGTTAAGGCAGTGGCGCTACAACCATAGTATCGGCACTGGTGTGAATGACACACCTGTCTACTGTATGGTTCTGGAGGTGGGACAACTCTTTTCAGATTAGGACTTCAAATCAAAATCAAATCAAATCAATCTTTATTTTCCAAAATAACAGAATGTATATTGGAAATTCGTCTTTAGATACAAACAAAAGCCTACCAAGAGAACAAATCGCACAATCAATAAAAAAGTACATAATCAAATTGTCAAAAAGTGACACAAATGAAGCTTCAAAAAGGCCTATATACAATTGATAAAAGATTATAAAAAAAAAATTGAATAAAGTTAAAATACAATTTAATGAAGATTAATTAATAAAAAATAGTTTATGAGAATATGATTAAAATTTACAGAGTAAAAAAATAAAACTTTATACCTGCTGTAGGTCCAGGGTAAACAATTGGCTCATGAGCACTGTAAACAAACCAATACATCTTTTGAGATGAGTAGGGGGGTTACCCCGGTGTCCTGGTTCATACAGCCCCCTGTTGTGGACAGACGAGTAGCTGGAACCAGTTTATTGGGTAGCTCTGACACTCTGGGAAAAAAGAAAATTTCTGTACAAGCTAGTCAACACTTTAAATGCTTTTGAGAATCTGTTGCTATATAACGCTATATAAATTTAACTATTATTAGATTAAAAGCATGGAATTTATTAGCATTGGGATCATAGGATCTTCTACACTGAAACGTCCGTTTTTACATACCGTAGTACACTTCCGAAAGATGTGATTTCTATAGATCACGCAACACTACTGTAGTGTATATACCAATTGTTATGTTCTTGTGAGTACCGGAGCTGTTATCAGTGCCCCACATCTAGTGTGGCAATGAGAATTCAAGGAGGCCTAACTAGTAAATCTAGTAAATGAACCATCTATTTTCAAGACTTGGAGGTAGCAGTACAAAAGCCTGTTTATACTTGCAACAATAACAATAAAAAGCTAAAAAGTAATTGTTCATATAGAAAATAGAAGAAATAATTGAAGTTTTTACACTGGGATGATTCGATAACGATTATAATTTTCATCAAAGACTATATTTTGGGGAAAAAAATTCTTGGTTTTCAAATTTATAACCGTATATCCTTTTTGATTATTTAATCATTTCAGACCGAAATGGGCAGTGAACCCTCACCCTCACAGAAGTTCAGTAAGCGAGTCAAGTCCGAGCCGGACTGCGCCTCGCCCTTTGCCGACCCGGAAACGGATACACTTGTGCGATTTTGAAGGGTGCAATAAAGTTTACACAAAAAGCTCACATCTCAAAGCCCACAGGCGAACTCATACAGGTAAGTTCAAACGACGCAGGGGCGGCACCAGGTTTGAAACCCTTAAATTGTCAAAATTTTCAGTGGCTTTGCCCCTGGACCACTTTCGAGCCCTTTTAATCAAAGCTCGACCACGCCCGCTTTGCTTTCATCGGGGAAGTCTGACCCCTCGTCGGGGGAATCGACCTGGTTGATGCCCAGGAGATGATAGTTTTCCACCATAGTTTAAGAATCAAGTGTCTAGAGGCATCTGTGATTTGTTAGGTGCTACAGTATATAAATACAGTTTTATTGTTATTAAATATTATAGTTATTATTGTTATAGTGAATAACGATACCACAATATATCAACTTCTCGACTCGTCCCTTTAGTAACCCATTCGCAAATAATCCCAGAGATATAATTTGAAGCTTTGTTGGGGGGAGGGGGTAATTTATTTATTTATATACAGTATTTATTTTGATAGGATTTATAGCACACATACAGTGTCCAGAAAACTGCTCAGGGGGATTTTTTTCCCCTGGTCATTGGATACAGAATCAATCATGTGCAACGTGGAACCTCCTCCACTCCCTTGGGAGTATTCCTAGCTATGCGTGTAATCGGCACTACTAATTTCATTCCGAATAATTCACCTCCTACCAGGTGCACATTTATACTCCTGGGTGAAGAGAGGCAAATGCAGATAAAGTGCCTTGCCCAAGGACACAAGCAGTGTGACAAGCATCGGTCTCGAACCCCCGACCTTTTGATTGAAAGTCCAACGCCTTGCATTTTGTGCCACACGCTTCTACATGCGTTATGGGTTTTCCTCAGCCACTTTGAGGTGTGCTGAAAAGTGGATTTTCCACCTTCTTCTGTGTAGGTCTTCACAACTGTGTTATAAATCGTGTTTACATTGCAAATTTTTTACATGTAGACTGATACCTAGTTAATTGACTATTTCAAGCATGATGTGACAGTGTGAATGCACCTTTACAAACTTGACAGCATGTAGGAAACACTGCATCTCTGTTATTGGTTGTAACAAGTCGCTTGTCCTGTCATTGAACCCCAGAGGAATGTTCACGTCAATAAAGCTATCAAGTGGCATCGTAGGATTATTGGACTATTCAATGCGCATAATTGCTAGACAGGAATTTGATTTGCATATCAAAATAATTAGTTAGAAGAAAAAAAACATGAAAGGTTTGATTCCTTCATGTAATGAATAATCCGAGTGTGAAATGATTGCTGGGGCTTAGTGGTTAGGTTGTCTGGAACCTGGGTTTTCTTATAAAAGAATAGGAGACTTTCTCCTGACTAAAATTAATATCGCTTCTATTTGTATTCAACCTTGTAAAATCCGAAGATCACAATAAAGCGTTTTCCATGTTTTTTTATTTGTTACTATATGCTGTGAAATCTTACCAGGTATCTCATTATACTCTTGAATAGGGACAAACGTGATAAAATGTCTTCCCCAAGGACACAAGCCCTTTAACACACAGACCCTCTGCTACGAGCGGTAATCATGTGACCTATTATAGTGGGTATATATTTAGTAAACAGACAGTGCCACTGACGCTTTGTTTAATATGAAAATGCGTGCCTTCTTCGTATTACTTTTACACATAGTTGATGTTGAATGTTGCGTGTAAAAGTAAAGTTGCGCCAGTGTACGCTATGGTCAAAGTTCATTAGTTTTCACTTTTGCAAGAGGGCGGCGTACACGGCGTTATTACAGAATTTGCACGCAGAAATCGCGGAGAATGCTATCTTGAATAAGAATTTTGGTTGTCTTTCATATTAATCGCACTGTTATCCCCACTATACATCACATGACCTTTACTGGTTATCTAATCCAATGTGAATGGGGCTTTATGAGAAAAAAAAAAAAAAAAACGAAATAATTGAACTAACAACCTTTGATTTGAAATGCAAAACCTTACCACTCTACCACTTTTACATGCATGGTGACATTATAAGATAGAATGTACAGTACAGTAACATCTCCCAATTATGAACCTATGAACCTCCCATGTTGAATTATTGCAAAAATGTGGAACAATAATGACAAAATATTATTATTGTTTATTTTTGGTAAATATTTCAGACGCTCCGAGTTTCTTTCCTATTTTCCTTTGTTCTTGTTATAACTTACGTTATTTTTGTAATTAACAGATTACTAATAGCTTACATTCACATTCATTAAATTATCTTAAAATTACACTTTTTGACGTTTTATTGGCCTATTATGTATACATTGTGTCTGTATTTAACATTTTTTAGTCAATGTCAATTTAAATTCAAAGGTATATCACTGGTACCGGACCCTTTTATGTTCACTCGGATATGCTTATCTTCATAAGACTACTTCTACGACGAGATACCTTGTTTGAAGCAAGAAATCAAGTTGTTTTTAATCAGTACCGCTCATATATTTTATTCGTGTGGGAATATTTTTAGCCTACACTCTGTTCTGACGGACGAGTATGTAATTGGAATATGTTACAGTATATTGAACTCTGTAAAATAATTACTTCTATTAAAACTCAAGTCAGATAATCTTTACATTGTTGTTCTCTAAAACCACATTATTTCAAACTGTCTGATAATCAAGGTCTTGATAAGTTATATTTCCTTGTTATAATTGGCGAACATAATAGCTTAAGTTCACATCCTAAATTTTTCATAAGCCCAATGTACTTTTTGAGATGGTTTAAAGTGATAAGATAGACTGTTAAGTTGTAAACAATACACAAAACAAATTATACCTAAGAGATTTCAATTCACGTTTCTATTCAGAATTGAATATGGCTAGGTACCATGCATTTGTGGTTTTTATTGTCCCTCATAAATGTAAAATTATTTTAAGGTTGAGGTGCTTTTATATCATTCCAGGGTGGTTTAGTGCATCACCGATTTTCTACAATTCAAAATCCCAAAGCACACTCAGTGTTTAATGATTTCTTATAGTTTAGTTATATAAGGTTTTTTTTTTTATGAACACAGTATAGGTCAGTAGGTATAGAATAGAAAAAAGCAATGAGATGATTGTAATATAATTCATATATATTCGCCTCTTTTCTGTTGTATCTCTGTTGTTGTATCTCCAGATGCTGTTGTTGTATCTCCAGATGCGATATAATGCAGATAAGTCATAAAAAACGTTGGAATGTTGTATTTTACTTTTTTTTGTTAAAGAGGGCCCCTAAATATTTGCCGACCTTCTTGGCTCAACTGGAAGGGTCACCCTCTGTACATTTCGCTTGTGTCCGTGAGCAAGGCACTTTATCTGCATTGCTTCTTTCCACCCAGGAGTATAAATGGGTACATGGTGGGGTTGCTTGCACATGCGCTGATTACAGCAACAATACTTAAGCATGTGGATCCAATGACCAGGGACGGAAGTGCTTCATATTTGCAAAGAAAGG
>NW_022688869.1:370998-379541 GCF_011630105.1 Anneissia japonica | reverse complement strand
AATAAAACAAAAACATCTACAAAAAATATCGTGGAGTCCAGCTATATTTTCCAAAGGTTTGGACAATTTAGATTCTAATCTTATTTTTTTGCTTGCTGCTGGGGAAGGGTAGAGAAGATAGTGCTCATTTGCCACCCTCAGGATCCACCACTGTTTTCAGATATACAAACCAATTCATCTCACACATGTTTTACATAATTGCATAATTGCATAACAGTGAGTGACTCACAGTTTACAGAATGAGTCTCAAGTTGAATATAGGAGATGATTATTTATAATCAATAAACAAATCCTGAAAGAACCATTTATTTTTTAAGCAATTTAATTTTAAGCAATTTAATTCTAAGCAATTTGATTCTAAGCAATTAAATTTTAAGCAATTTTTTATTTTATAGGCGAGAAACCGTACAAGTGTACATGGAATGGCTGCCACTGGTGTTTCGCACGCTCCGACGAACTCACACGGCACTACCGCAAACACACAGGCGACAAACCGTTCAAGTGCGTGCAATGCGAGAGGGCGTTTTCCAGATCAGACCACCTCGCGCTTCATATGAAGCGTCACTGATTCAAGGTTATACCTACCGTAGTTGGTGTGTTTGAAGTTTTTTTTCTAGGCTGGCCCTGGTTGCTGGCTGAGGTTGGTCTACCGCCCTCTACAGGTTTACAAGTGCTGTGTGTTGGATGATGTCACTAGCAGGCTGGTGTAGAATCATTACAGCATTGTGTAAATGTATTTGTGTAAATTGTAAAAAAAGTATAGAGATCCCTGAGAAATAAAACTACTCCTCAAGGCGAGTAATGTTGATGTGATGTCTTTCCAGTACGTCGGAGGTCACTGGAATGACCCCTGACATCCGGGGCTAGTATGTTTTGTTAGTGTCTTCCAGAAGGATGCGATTGGGTGAATGGAAGAAAGCATAAAAGTTAACTATATTCTGCTACAGATTTTCAAATCTTCAGATCCTGCCCAATAGAGAGTTACTACAAAACTATATTATATAATTGCTTACTCGTATAATATAAAATTTTGTTGTGGCTCAACTGTGTATTGATGTATGGTTTTGTCAAGGTTGCGTTGGGTCCCTGTTAAATGTAATACTGCTTTCACATATTAGTTCCAATTTGGTACCTGGACATACCTATGTTAAATATGCTCATAGAATTTTATGTTATTTTTTTACTGAGGTGGTTAGGATATAAGCTGCTCTTTGATAACATAGACATTCAAGGCTAATAATAATAATAATCAAAGATACGCTTGAATGGGTTTTATTGTAGAGGCAGTAACTGTTTCTTCGGGCAGTGAACAAACTATTTAAAATAGATCTTTATAGAATTATTTTCTTGACTGCTGAAATGACACTTAAGCTTGTATAAGTAAACCAAGAGTTAGCAAGATCAAAATTGACATAAACAACTTACCAACTTTACTATGATCAATACCCTTTAAACACCTGAATTATATCTACTGTATAAGCTGAAAAATTTATCAGGATTAAGAGGATGCCTAACCTTCTGTAAACATTGTGATGCTCATTACTTAACCCATTTTTTTTCTTTTTATATGGAGCTCTGCCCTCGCTATCAAGTTTCATTTTTTTTTAAATGTGCATTTTACCCCTACATGGACATATAGCACCAATATATATGCACATCAAAGGTATTTGTCACATAAAAATTTGTAGTGTGAACGAAACTTAATAGAATATTCAGAACATTGCAATATATTTTAAGTGACAAATCACAAGTATTTGTCACAAAACTTGGTAGTGTAAACGAAACTAATTGAATATTCAGAACATTGCAATATTCTAAGTGACATTGCAGTTTTCTATTTGTCACATAAAACTTAGTGTGAACAGAGAACATTGCAATGTTCTATTAGTGACATATCACAGGTATTTGTCACATATAACTTGTTGATGTGACTGGAGCTCGATAGAATATTCAGAACATTGCAATATTCTAAGTGACAAATCACAAGTATTTGTCAATTAAAATTTGAGAGTGTGAACAGAGCTTAATAGAATATTCAGAATATTGCACTATTCTAAGTGACAAATGACAAGTGTAAAACACATAAAACTTGATAGTGTGAACAGATGGAATGCTAAAAACATTGGAGTACTCTAAAGCAGGATGAATTATTGATAAGTTTGACAAACTGCCTTTGATGTTTGCATCAGTAATATATGACGTATATAACAATTGTACAAAAAGCTTAGACGACTAACCCCTCAGGCCACTACATAGACATTGGCTTTTATTGTATGTGTACTTTCAGATGTATGTTAAGAAAGCATGACTGATGACAGGTCAATCATGTTTGCATTGGCTTTCATGATATAAATGCATCCTTTCATGAAATACACTATCCATATCATTAATAGCTCTCAATAGGTCATCTGTTCACTTGTTTTAAGCACATATAAACCCTTGTACTTAGCGCTTTATAAATACATGAACTTTGACCTTTTTGAATGAGTAGAATAAATAACCACAATTTGAAAGACTTGTTGTGGGACATGGGCTGAGAGATAAATTTTAATGGTTAAAAAAAAATAGGATTACATATGCAATTTTGCAGTATAAATCATGGTTATTTAAATTCAATATGATTTTTTTTCCAACAAAATTTCGATCTATATACGAATATAATACAAAATATATTTTAGCACATAATATACTAAATAAACAAAGGCAAATTTGATGACTCAAAAATTTATGGTTAATACTGTATGAAAATACTTTGATATGAAAAGCATTTATTATTATTATTGTAAGTATCGCCACAGTCATCTATTTCCTGTTCAAAATTCATATTATTATTAACAGTTTAATGTTTAATTTTCCCAAATTTCGTAATTTAAGAAATGTTAACAAAGCAGTTATTTCATGTCTTTTTTGTAGTTAATTCCATTTTGCTAAAGAAGACTAAAACTAAGGCTTGAAATTTCCAATTTCAGTGAATGACCACTCATTTTAAAGTTTACATACTGAAGTGTCTGAACATCAGCTACAATTTTTTAATCTTATAGTGTTTACTGTGCTTGAGAATTAAGAAATTGAATTATTGACGTCAATTTTTAATGGCAAGTGTAAACTCGGCTGCACCACATGAAGCTTTCGTAAACATCTTATGCCCCTGTTCAGACTATATATTGTCATGATGTGATGTCATCTTGACCATATTTAGGCATGTCACATGTTCTTGTCACATGTGAACAGGGCTCTAAATGATGTCTGTTAGCTCCATGGTTAGAGTTTTAGTAATTTTTAAACTGAAATGAAAACACAACTTGTTTTTTGTGATATTCAATTTTTTTTTTTTTTTTGCCAAGTAATTCAGACTTAATTTTTATCCCCTTTTAGACTTAATAATTTTCTAGGCATAATGCTTTTCTAAAGCCTTTAAGGCTTATAGTTTATCCTGTTCTGAAGCAAAATATATATAACTTATATTAAATAAATCTTTTTAGGGCTAGTATTTTTCTGTGTCTATTTTCTTATTTTCTTTTTTTTTTCTAGAATTCATAATTGATTGATTAATTGATTGTAAATGCTAAATAACTTTATAATTAACACTTTCAGGGGCTTAGCCCTATGCCTCCTGTTATTATGTTGGTCATTACAATAACTGTATTGATTTTTGGGCTATATAAGTAAAAGTGCATAGGTGCTCTATGATATATTAATAATATTATTTGTCAATATTCTCCATATCTCTTCTTGAGGCTTAAGTTAATTCAATGTTTTGCTTTTCAATAATTTTTATTTCTGTCCATTGGGTTATTTTTAATTTAAATATATATTTTTGCACATTATTTGATATTGCAGAAAAATTGTAATTATATGCAATTATCCTTACCCTATCCTTTTATTAGTGAAGTCATTAACAACTCGGCTTGTTAATTTTACCGATTGTTTATAAGTTAAACAATAAATGAATTGGTAAAAAAAACACTATTATAATAATGCTTTTATCGCAGTTTAAACATGTGTTAGTTGTATTGATGCTATTTCATTAAGGTCTGTGATATAATTAAATGTTGGCTTATGTTTATTGTATATATTACCTGTGTAATAAAACATCCATATCTGTACATTCTGTGATTGGTTGGGTTGTATTAACTTTTGCAAGCCTGGCCTTTCTAACAGCTATCCTGAAATTTAGGAAATGTTGATTAATAAAACATATTGATGACCTGTCACATCAATCATCCAGGGACTTCTTAATTAATTAGCCAGGGACTCTTAATTAATTGCCCAGGGACTTTTAATTAATGGCACAGGGTCTCCATTAATTTCCAAGGGTCTTTTAATTAATTGCCTAGTGACTTTTTAAATTAATTGCACAGGGTCTCTTTATTAATTGTCTAGGGACTATTTATTATTTTTACAGTGATTGAAAATTAACACATAATAATAATAATTCACCAATATAATTTGCAAAAATAACATTTGAGTTTATATTTGTTTTCTTTACTTTTGGTTTTTTTTTTTGTTTTTTTTTAAGAAAACAATCCACACCTGTCATTAACAGGAAGGATTTAGTGTTGATATATTGAAGTTTAATTTTGTTTAATTTACCTGGCATTGTTTTTAGTTCTGAAACAGAAATTAATAGTTATAAACAGGGATTTGACTCCTTCCTGATTGGCAACACACCTTCTACTAAAGTGGCTTAAAGGGACAGTTACACATGTTTTTTCCCATATTTTTCGCGTATACCGTTCCACCAATCATCACACACTCCTAGCTATCACTGTAAAACACACTGAAATATAACCAATCGCAAGATGGAGTGCTGGAATCGATGGACTCGCAAAAAATATTCCGTAAAAACATAGTGACAGCAACTTTAATGAGATAACACGCAACAATGTCTGAACAGTCTATTGTTAATATTACTGATTAAAAATGTATATTTGTGAAACGGGAAATCACGATTATGGAGGTTAAGATTGCGGTAGACCTCAGAATAGTTCATTGGGGAAGAAATAAATAGCTTTACATTTTGATTTGTCATTCTTAGCAGGAGAATTAAAACCATAAATACTAGATAATTAGATTTTTACCTGCTTCTATAAGTTTATCTAAGTATAATAATTAATATCAATATGTGCTTGCTTACTTATAGTAATTTTTTTTACTATGAATTAAAATATAAATTCAAATTCAATATTTTTTTCAGTTATTGTTTTAGTGAGAGGGAGTTACACGGGGTGCTTTAACCCTTCATTTGAACAGGGCATGCTCCCCCTTGAGATTTTAAGGCAAGCATTTCAACTAAGCCTGACTCTGAAAATAATTTCTGTGTTAGGATTTGGAGGGATATTCCAGATATAACTTTTGACTCGGTGTACTTCTTGGCTCTGTGTCTTGCTTTTCATTTGTTTATGAGATCTTATAAATCAAACATTTCTTCCTTCAGACAGTCTGAGTAAACACTATGTTGTCTGACCCATTAATTTGATAATATCACATTGTATCCCTGGTGATTTTTAGCACTAAAAAGAGCATATCCTTTAACATCCCTAAATAAAGCCTTGTAACGTCACTCCAATACCGTCTAACCATATTTTCTTTAATATCCTTCATAACAATGTGTATAGAATTATACTAGAATACTGTAATCCTATCCTTAGATTCACTTACTATTAAGCTTAGGGGTTGCGTGACAGGGATGCTATTATTCAACAAATAATATAAATCGGATGATGTGAATTCTTTACCTGAAACTATTTATAGATAAGCTTGATGGATTTGTGTGTAGTATATGTTTATTTGATTTTCTTTTTTGTTTGAAAATTTCATGTTGTATTCTGGAATAAAACTGCGAGTCTATGTCTGTTAGCAAAGTTTTACGGAAATGGATAAAAGAAGTGTTATTGCATCAGTGCTAAATTACATAAGCTGAAGTAATTATAATATTATATACCTCTTTGAGATAACAGGGAATTGATAATTAATTAAAACATGATTATGGTTAATTAGTGGATCAATTGTATTTGAGGCTTGAAAATGTAACATATTCTTATACTTCGCACTGTAAGCTTTAAAATAATGGATCATTTACTGATTCACTATTGCCAATGTTATGAGTAAAAGTATTACAGCTTCTCTTATACTATTAGCATACAATACTGCACATTCTTATGCAAGTTACTCAGTTTAACAATTCAGTACGCTGATTTTGGGGATGGCCAGCCTCATATTATTAAACCATGGAAATACACTACTATCAGACTCAAAAAGAGTATTTCATAAGATTTTATCTGATACAATTTTTGTTTGTTTCAAACAAATCTGATCAAACAAATTGAGTCCCTTCTCACCCTTCTCATGTTTGTTTTTTAATTCAGATTATAATCAAACTTTGAGTCTGACCAGAATGTGCATATCTGTATATTTCACTACTAGCAAAATCAAAGATGTTCACTTAACATTGTAAATAGGATTGTTAAAAACTTTTCAAAGTACCCCCTCTATAGTTCAGAATATTGTTAGCTGTTGTCATTGATAATAATACTATACTTCTAAATATTTTTTTCAGGTATTTATGATTTTCTTTTGTGGAATTTTTTTTCATAATACATTTGCATATTTAATATAAAATGTGAGGTAATGCACATATAAATATTACTTCTGTAAAGCCATGCCCTATCAAATTTTCTGATATATGCCCATATATAGTAATGATGTGCCTACATATGGTCGTGATGTGATGTCATCAAGACCATATTTAGGCATGTCACATGTTTTTGTCACATAAAATTTGATAGTCTATCAAATTTTTTTGACAAAAAACTTTTGTATGACCATATATAGTCATGATGTGCCTATGTATGGTCATGATGTGATGTCATCGTGACCATATTTAGAAATGTCACAATTTATTGTCACATAGAATTTGATAGTCTGGACAGAGCTTAAAGGTTTTGACCATAAGTTTTGTCATTATGTTATTGTCACATTTATATAATTGTGAATTTTGTGTCATATAATGGTGACATTTATGTGACCACCACCTTAGTGTCATTAAACCTGTTTTTTGTCCAATGAGAATTTCCCAAAAATCACCAAATTATAAATTATTTGACCATAAAGAGCAATTGGTCAAAAACATTTGTAAGGCAGTAATGGTAATTTATAAATATACTGTTTTTGTTGTTTTGTAATTGGTGTAATTAAACATTTTTTTTGTCCAATGAGAATCTCTCCAAAAATTACCAAATTATAAATTAAAGTTGAATTGCTCAATCAATCAATCAATCAATCAACCAATCAATGGATTTATAAGGTGCATAATACAGCTGTCTCTGTGTGTTTGATGTAATGAATGTTAATGGAAGTTAATCAACTTTAACTGAGATGCAGACATCCATTAATATTAACAACTTCAGAAAAAAAAAAGGAACACTAATACTAAAATAATTTTAGTAGAATTTGAGAACAATATTTGTTCTTCAGTTTCTTGATGACTCACCAAAATGAACAAATCTACATAATTTTATAGATGTTAAGTTGACAACTTTAACAAAACTACAGAATGAGCATTTTCAAAACATTGATTTCCCTGTTTTGGAGTTTTTTCATTGGACAATAATTATTAAAATTATTTAATAAAAATAAAATAATGTGAACTAGTAAATAATTTAGTGTACAGTCGCCCTGGCAGAATTTTGGATAGTTTATGTATCACAATCGTTCTTTAGACTTAAAAAAAAAAAAAAAAAGATATTCAAAAAAAATATGCATTCTAAATCTTCCAACATATTTGTAATGTTATTTTTTAACATGCGATTGACTTATCTTTGCCCCTGACATGTGTTGTACATTTGGGCATAGAGTTTATACAGAGTTCAAGAACAGAAAACTCAGCATTGGATTATATAGGCTCCTACTACCTACCTTGTCTACCTTGTCATCTGCAAGTTGCCAGATCCATGGCAGTCATCTTCTTCCACTCTTCCCTGTTAAGTATTTAGTTTTATTTCCATTTTTTAGCCTGTCAAGTAATTTTGTTCATTTCCTTCATCTACCTGGCTTACCATCATATCTTCCTTCAAGCACAGTTTTCAATAATCCTCCTTTTCTAATACAATGGCCATTCCATTTCTTTTGCTGTTCTGTTTGGTAGAAAGAAATGCATAGAAAGTCATCTTTGTAGTTCATATCTATTCATTCATTCATTCATTCTTGTTTCCTAAAACAATGAAGCTCTTGCCTACATTATCAAATTTTCTTTGGCAAAAAAAAACTAATGTATGCCCATATACTGTATAGTCATGATATTCCTATATGTGGTCATGTGATGTCATGCTGACCATATTTAGGCATGTCACATGATGGAAATGTGTACCTCTAACCTGCACTTTCTCTTGGCTCCTACAACTACGATAGCAATAAATTTCTGCAGCAATGTACAAACGGAGAATGTGAGAGAGTTTAGGAAGTAGATAAAAGCAAATGTCTTGGAAGCTGGACTTCAGTGAATGTAGGATGTACTGTAATAGTATGGGGCAGATCCAGAGATG